>NW_027009707.1:0-41136 GCF_036934945.1 Oncorhynchus masou masou
AAAATGCAATGTTTCACTTGGAGGTGAAGTCCTGGAACACAGAACCACTTCATGAATACTCCTTTGTGGTTTGATGCAGTTGTTAGATGAACGAGGAACTTCTTATTTTACATTACATCTTATACATACAATGTATTGTATACATACTTTACTTATTTTTTTTAAAATGATAATGAAATCAAGAAGTTAATCATATATTTTTAATAGATCAATTGTGTGGACATAATCACATTTTTTGCTTTTGTTAAGAATATATTTTCACATCCCAAGACTCAATTACGTATATTAGGCTAAGTTCTCAAGAGGTAAATAATGATTGAATGCACTTTTTTTTTACCTCATAGAATTAAACTTTTTCCAAGTTCCAATTATTCATAATTATTCACAATAAAACATTTATAAATTTGTATTTTAATGCAGTTATAATTTCAACAAAGCAAGAATAAGTAAGAAATTGCATTCATGCAGAAATTGCATTCTCTTCAGGGCCTCATTATTTCAGATGTAATTCAATGACCCAGAAAATAACTGTAGTCTATAAATCAACACGCATCTGATCTGCATACACTTTGGTTTCTTAATGCATCTAGATAACTGCACACACTTAGATTTTTAATTACTAGCTAGGCACTTTAAAAAAAACTTTCACATGTTATATTGATCCAATTTAGACCATTTGTTATGGACTATAGTTCCCCCCCAAAAAATAGGCCTATATTTAAGATTTTAGATAGCCTAACAAACAAAATAAAATGTCATAGATTATTCTGAACCAGGGAAAGATTTCTGGGCAGAGGAATGCCATTCTGAACATTCAATTGAGTTGACAGATTTCCTTCATTGCGATTCACTGCTTCATGCATGGACTTGCCCCTAGTAAGTTCTGAACTGATCAGCAACAGAGGAATTTTGAGTTTAAGATAGATAACAGAGTCTGATCTGTGATGACTTTCTATTTGCAACCCCAGTACATAATATTTTCGGTTATTATGGTGCCTCGGTGGGATTTCGAACGGGAAAACAGAATAGTAACCAGACAGAGGAATTTGCTGCAAGGGAAATGTGTGGAAAAGGGTCGCTAGTTTGGGATGACTCGTTGTAAATAAGTTAGCTATTACCTATTATCTTTAAATTACAACACAGCACTTATGATACACGTTATGGTACCGATTGGTGGTTTCCTCACTTGAAAATTAGTTTGAGCTTGCTGGCAAGCAAGTTAACCAGCAGTGCTAAGGTAGCTGCTAGCTATAGCATCTTACTATACAGTATTACTTGGGCTCATGGATGCAAGCCAATGCCAAAAATAACTGCCAAAAGAACAGTTTGCATATCTGCTAGCCTCTCCAACAGTAGCTACAGTACCTGGAGGAAATATCGTCGGTGGAAATCTTATAAGAATGTGGAATAACTAGCTGAGTTATTACATGACACGGATGTACCAGGTATCGACAGCATCAATATTTGAAATTCCCATTGTCCATGTCAAACAAACTCAAAACACGGATGGGATTATTGATGCACAACGTTAACATGAAAACAGCTCTAGGAAAGAGACCCCCCTCCCCTCCTCATCCTCCTCCTCCTCCTCCTCCTCCTCCTCCTCCTCATCCTCCTCCTCCCTCCTCCTCCTCTCCTCCTCCTCCTCCTCCTCCTCAACATTATTGAAGGCCCTAATTGGGGTGAAGAACCATCTTCATCATGAAAGTGACATTCGGTCGGACAGGGTGTAAAGGAGGGATGGACAGTCCGTGATCTCATTCAACAAGCCTTATTGGAACAGCTAACTTGCTGCACTATGTGTTGGATTGTTGTAATAATGCTTTGTGGTTATTACGCCTATGTCAAGATGAGTTTAAAAAATGTTTTTATAACAGATAATTGGAGAACTATGATGAGGATTCTAATGAAATCAAAAAAAAATTCACTGATGTTGAAATCACACTACAGTCTGTCTCTTAATTTTCTCTTCACTTTATCATGGTACTGATGTCATCATATGGGAACTATATAATCTTCCTGGGGCCTTTTGTAGTTTCCTAGTGCCTTATTACAGTATAGGATATTATTATAGCATACTCTAGTGTTTCACTGTTCCCCTTTTTACAAAGTTGATATTATATTCCATTTTTATTCTCAAGGTCTTGGGAAATTAAGCAATACCAGGGAGGTCTAAATTGCAGTAATTGCATGATGAAAAATTCAAGCCTCGGACTTGATATTCTGCGCTCTGACAGGGCCACAGATGTGACTTGTTCCATTACTTTTCAGTGATGAATGCAAATGACACTATGATTCCAATGTGATTCGCCTGGTCTCTGGAGCGGTGAACCCCTGGCCCTCATCAGAGACGTCCTTCAGTCAGTGCTCCAGATCATATTGGCTCCATTATTAAAAGAGCACAGACAGTCAGACAGACACCAGTCAGACAGTCTGACAGACGACCAGTCTGACAGTCGACAGACGCCAGTCCGACAGACACCAGTCCAATAGACACCAGTCAGACAGACACCAGTCAGACAGTCTGACAGACAACCAGTCTGACAGTCCGACAGACGCCAGTCCGACAGACACCAGTCCAATAGACACCAGTCAGACAGGCAACCAGTCTGACAGTCCGACAGACACCAGTCTGGCAGACACCAGTCCAATAGACACCAGTCAGACAGACACCAGTCAGACAGTCTGACAGACAACCAGTCTGACAGTCCGACAGACGCCAGTCCGACAGACACCAGTCCGATAGACACCAGTCAGACAGGCAACCAGTCTGACAGTCCGACAGACACCAGTCTGGCAGACACCAGTCCGATAGACACCAGTCAGACAGTCTGACAGACACCAGTCCAATAGACACCAGTCAGACAGACACCAGTCAGACAGTCTGACAGACAACCAGTCTGACAGTCCGACAGACGCCAGTCCGACAGACACCAGTCCGATAGACACCAGTCAGACAGTCAGACAGGCAACCAGTCTGACAGTCCAATAGACACCAGTCCGATAGACACCAGTCAGACAGTCAGACAGGCAACCAGTCTGACAGGACACCAGTCCGGCAGACACCAGTCCAATAGACACCAGTCAGACAGACACCAGTCAGACAGTCTGACAGACAGAACCAGTCAGACAGTCTGACAGACAACCAGTCCGACAGACAGCAGTCCGATAGACACCAGTCAGACAGACAGACACAAGATGCACCCCTCTCTCGCTTTCTCTCCCTCAATTTTCTCTCTCAAACTCGCATTCTCTCCCTCACCCCCCCCCCCCCCCCCCAGCCTCTCCCTCTCTCTAATCCTCTCATCCCTGTGTGGACATCATCTGGCTCTTCTTGACTTATTTTACAAAGCATCCTTCATCCTTAATAAATGGTAACAGTCTCATCGTGTTGTCCTGCAGGGCTGGCTGAGATGGGATTTTTAGATTGGCTTTGCGATACTGTCTGTTATTGCACTCGCTGCTCAACTGGCTGGTGATTTGCCTGATTTGAGATGTGCCTGTGGTTTCCATGCCCAGTGCTGCTGAGACAGTAATATACGTGGCAATAGAAAGGACCCCACCATCCATCTCAAATCTCACAGAATAACATAAACCTAGTCTAATTCAGTCTAGTGGTCTAACCCAGTCTAGTGGCCTAACCCAGTCTAGTGGTCTAACCCAGTCTAGTGGTCTAACCCAGTCTAGTGGTCTAACCCAGTCTAGTGGCCTAACCCAGTCTAGTGGCCTAACCCAGTCTAGTGGCCTAACCCAGTCTAGTGGTCTAACCCAGTCTAGTGGCCTAACCCAGTCTAGTGGTCTAACCCAGTCTAGTGGTCTAACCCAGTCTAGTGGCCTAACCCATTCTAGTGGTCTAACCCAGTCTAGTTGCCTAACCCAGTCTAGTGGTCTAACCCAGTCTAGTGGCCTAACCCAGTCTAGTGGTCTAACCCAGTCTAGTGGCCTAAACCCAAGTCTGAGTAGCTAACTTGGTCTAGTGGTCTAACCCAGTCTAGTGGCTAACCCAGTCTAGTGGTCTAACCCAGTCTAGTGGCTAACTTGATCTAGTGGTCTAGCAGTCTAGTGGCCTAACCCACAGTCTAGTGGTCTAGCAGTCTAGTGGCCTAGCAGTCTAGTGGCCTAACCCAGTCTAGTGGTCTAACCCAGTCTAGTGGCCTAACCCAGTCCTAGTGGTCTAACCCAGTCTAGTGGCCTAACCCAGTCTAGTGGCCTAACCAAGTCTAGTGGTCTAACCCAGTCTAGTGGCCTAACCCAGTCTAGTGGCCTAACCCAGTCTAGTGGCCTAGCCCAGTCTAGTGGTCTAACCCAGTCTAGTGGTCTAACCCAGTCTAGTGGCCTAGCCCAGTCTAGTGTCTAACCCAGTCTAGTGGCCTAGCCCAGTTCTAGTGGTCTAACCCAGTCTAGTGGCCTAACCCAGTCTAGTGGTCTAACCCAGTCTAGTGGCCCTAACCCAGTCTAGTGGTCTAACCCAGTCTAGTGGCCTAACCCAGTCTAGTGGTCTAACCCAGTCTAGTGGCCTAACCCAGTCTAGTGGCCTAACCAAGTCTAGTGGCCTAACCCAGTCTAGTGGTCTAACCCAGTCTAGTGGCCTAACCCAGTCTAGTGGCTAACCAAGTCTAGTGGTCTAACCCAGTCTAGTGGCCTAACCCAGTCTAGTGCTAGCAGTCTAGTGGCCTAGCCCAGTCTAGTGGTCTAACCCAGTCTAGTGGTCTAACCCAGTCTAGTGGCCTAGCCCAGTCTAGTGGCCTAACCCAGTCTAGTGGCCTAGCCCAGTCTAGTGGTCTAACCCAGTCTAGTGGCCTAACCCAGTCTAGTGGTCTAACCCAGTCTAGTGGCCTAACCCAGTCTAGTGGTCTAACCCAGTCTAGTGGTCTAACCCAGTCTAGTGGCCTAACCCAGTCTAGTGGTCTAACTCAGTCTAGTGGTCTAACCCAGTCTAGTGGCCTAACCAAGTCTAGTGGTCTAACCCAGTCTAGTGGCCTAACCCAGTCTAGTGGCCTAACCCAGTCTAGTGGCCTAGCCCAGTCTAGTGGTCTAACCCAGTCTAGTGGTCTAACCCAGTCTAGTGGCCTAACCCAGTCTAGTGGTCTAACCCAGTCTAGTGGTCTAACCCAGTCTAGTGGCCTAACCCAGTCTAGTGGCCTAACTCAGTCTAGTGGTCTAACCCAGTCTAGTGGCCTAGCCCAGTCTAGTGGTCTAACCCAGTCTAGTGGTCTAGCAGTCTAGTGGCCTAACCCAGTCTAGTGGTCTAACCCAGTCTAGTGGTCTAACCCAGTCTAGTGGCCTAGCCCAGTCTAGTGGTCTAACCCAGTCCAGTGGTCTAGCAGTCTAGTGGCCTAACCCAGTCTAGTGGTCTAACCCAGTCTAGTGGTCTAACCCAGTCTAGTGGTCTAACCCAGTCTAGTGGCCTACCCAGTCTAGTGGCCTAACCCAGTCTAGTGGTCTAACCCAGTCTAGTGGCCTAACCCAGTCTAGTGATCTAACCCAGTCTAGTGGTCTAACCCAGTCTAGTGGTCTAACTCAGTCTAGTGGCCTAACCCAGTCTAGTGGTCTAACCCAGTCTAGTGTCCTAACCCAGTCTAGTGGTCTAACCCAGTCTAGTGGTCTAACCCAGTCTAGTGGCCTAACCCAGTCTAGTGGCCTAACCCAGTCTAGTGGTCTAACCCAGTCTAGTGGCCTAACCCAGTCTAGTGGTCTAACCTAGTCCAGTGGTCAGTCTAGTGGCCTAACCCAGTCTAGTGGCCTAACCCAGTCTAGTGGCCTAACCCAGTCTAGTGGTCTAACCCAGTCTAGTTGTCTTACCCAGTCTAGTGTTCTAACCCAGTCTAGTGGTCTAACCCAGTCTAGTGATCTAACCCAGTCTAGTGATCTAACCCGGTCTAGTGGCCTAGCCCAGTCTAGTGGTCTAACCCAGTCTAGTGGCCTAACCCAGTCTAGTGGCCTAACCCAGTCTAGTGATCTAACCCAGTCTAGTGGCCTAGCCCAGTCTAGTGGTCTAACCCAGTCTAGTGGCCCTAACCCAGTCTAGTGGCCTAACCCAGTCTAGTGGTCTAACCCAGTCTAGTGGTCTAACCCAGTCTAGTGGTCTAACCCAGTCTAGCGGACTAATCCAGTCTAGTGGCCTAACCCAGTCTAGTGGTCTCACCCAGTCTAGTGGTCTAACCCAGTCTAGTGGCCTAACCCAGTCTAGTGGTCTAACCAGTCTAGTGGCCTAACCCAGTCTAGTGGCCTAACCCAGTCTAGTGGCCTAACCCAGTCTAGTGGTCTAACCCAGTCTAGTTGTCTAACCCAGTCCCAGACTACTGCACACGGTAGGATCTAAAGGACATGTTGCCAATGAGAATTGTGAAAATCTCAACTTCCGACTTAAGTTTGTTCAAGTCAACTGGTACCTGGGAACTGGGACAATCTCGACTCCCGACTTAAGTGCATTCACGACAACCGGAACTGAAACTGGGAACTAGGAAGGAAATTAAAAATCATTTTGAGCGATCATCCAACTCGGCCCTCTTTCTAGAGCTCCGACATTCCGAGCTGAAGATCACTGATGTCATGATTTGACATCGTGTATTTTTCAGAGTTCCCAGTTGTCTTGAAAGCACCATAAAACTCATGGTATCCTTCTTCAGCTCTGATCTGTGTGAAGCTGACTCAGTGATCTCATCTATATTGAAATCAAATATCCATCCAGGTTGGATGTGACAGCAGAGATGAGGTCGGACTCGTTGGATTGTCATAGTCCACATTAACATGACTTGAGAAGACGATCAGTAACAATCCTAGAATTGTTTTCAATTGACTGCCATACTCCTCCCCCAAATATAAACGTTTTCAATTGATTACCATACTCCCCCCAAAATAAAAAACGTTTTCCAATTGACTGCCATACTCCTCCCCCAAATAAAAACGTTTTCCCAATTGACTGCCATAACCCCCCAAAAAACTTTTCCAATTGACTGCCATACACCCCCCACCCAATAAAACCTTTTTTCACATGGTTGGTGTTGCAAGAAGTTTCAGTATATCAAAATGGGGTCAGCCCCTGGTTTAGGTGGAGGAGACTGGGGAGACCCTGGTTTAGGTGGAGGGAGACTGGGAAGACCCTGGTTTAGGTGGAGGGAGACTGGGAAGACCCTGGTTTAGGTGGAGGGAGACTGGGAAGACCCTGGTATAGGTGGAGGGAGACTGGGGAGACCTGGTTTAGGTGGAGAGACTGGGGAGACCCTGGGTTGGGGAGACCCTGGTATAGGTGGAGGGAGACTGGGGAGACCTGGTTTAGGTGGAGGGAGACTGGGGAACCCCTGGTTTAGGTGGAGGGAGACTGGGGAGACCCTGGTTTAGGTGGAGGGAGACTGGGGAACCCCTGGTTTAGGTGGAGGGAGACTGGGGAGACCCTGGTATAGGTGGAGGAGACTGGGGAGACCCTGGTTTAGGTGGAGGGAGACTGGGGAGACCCTGGTTTCGGTGGAGGGAGACTGGGGAGACCTGGTTTAGGTGGAGGGAGACTGGGGAGACCCTGGTTTAGGTGGAGGGAGACTGGGGAGACCTGGTTTAGGTGGAGGGAGACTGGGGAGACCTGGTTAGGTGGAGGGAGACTGGGGAGACCTGGTTTAGGTGGAGGAGACTGGGGAACCCCTGGTATAGGTGGAGGAGACTGGGGAGACCTGGTATAGGTGGAGGGAGACTGGGGAGACCCTGGTTTAGGTGGAGGGAGACTGGGAGACCCTGGTTTAGGTGGAGGGAGACTGGGGAGACCCTGGTTTAGGTGGAGGGAGACTGGGAGACCCTGGTTTAGGTGGAGGGAGACTGGGGAGACCCTGGTTTAGGTGGAGGGAGACTGGGGAGACCCTGGTATAGGTGGAGGAAGACTGGGGAGACCCTGGTATAGGTGGAGGAGACTGGGGAGACCCTGGTTTAGGTGGAGGGAGACTGGGGAGACCCTGGTTTAGGTGGAGGGAGACTGGGGAACCCTGGTTTAGGTGGAGGGAGACTGGGGAGACCCTGGTTTAGGTGGAGGGAGACTGGGGAGACCCTGGTATAGGTGGAGGGAGACTGGGGAGACCCTGGTTTAGGTGGAGGAGACTGGGGAGACCCTGGTTTAGGTGGAGGGAGACTAGGGAGACCTGGTTTAGGTGGAGGAGACTGGGGAGACCCTGGTATAGGTGGAGGGAGACTGGGGAGCCCTGGTTTAGGTGGAGGGAGACTGGGGAGACCCTGGTTTAGGTGGAGGGAGACTGGGAGACCTGGTTTAGGTGGAGGGGAGACTGGGGAGACCCTGGTATAGGTGGAGGGAGACTGGGGAGACCCTGGTTTAGGTGGAGGAGACCGAGGGAGACCCTAGGTATAGGTGGAGGGAGACTGGGGAGACCCTGGTATAGGTGGAGGGAGACTGGGGAGACCCTGGTTTAGGTGGAGGGAGACTGGGGAGACCCTGGTTTAGGTGGAGGAGACTGGGGAGACCCTGGTTTAGGTGGAGGGAGACTGGGGAGACCCTGGTTTAGGTGGAGGAGACTGGGGAACCCTGGTTTAGGTGGAGGGAGACTGGGGAGACCCTGGTTTAGGTGGAGGGAGACTGGGGAGACCCTGGTTTAGGTGGAGGGAGACTGGGGAGACCCTGGTATAGGTGGAGGGAGACTGGGGAACCCCTGGTTTAGGTGGAGGGAGACTGGGGAACCCTGGTTTAGGTGGAGGGAGACTGGGGAGACCCTGGTTTAGGTGGAGGGAGACTGGGGAGACCCTGGTTTAGGTGGAGGGAGACTGGGGAGACCCTGGTTTAGGTGGAGGGAGACTGGGAAGACCCTGGTTTAGGTGGAGGAGACTGGGGAGACCCTGGTATAGGTGGAGGGAGACTGGGGAGACCCTGGTATAGGTGGAGGGAGACTGGGGGAGACCCTGGTATAGGTGGAGAAAGACTGGGGAGACCCTGGTTTAGGTGGAGGGAGACTGGGAGACCCTGGTTTAGGTGGAGGAGACTGGGAAGACCCTGGTTTAGGTGGAGGGAGACTGGGGAGACCCTGGTATAGGTGGAGGGAGACTGGGGAGACCCTGGTTTAGGTGGAGGGAGACTGGGGAGACCCTGGTTTAGGTGGAGGGAGACTGGGGAGACCTGGTTTAGGTGGAGGGAGACTGGGGAGACCCTGGTTTAGGTGGAGGGAGACTGGGGAGACCTGGTTTAGGTGGAGGGAGACTGGGGAGACCTGGTTTAGGTGGAGGGAGACTGGAGAGACCTGGTTTAGGTGGAGGGAGACTGGGGAACCCCTGGTATAGGTGGAGGGAGACTGGGGAGACCTGGTATAGGTGGAGGGAGACTGGGGAGACCCTGGTTTAGGTGGAGGGAGACTGGGGAGACCCTGGTTTAGGTGGAGGGAGACTGGGAGACCCTGGTTTAGGTGGAGGGAGACTGGGGAGACCCTGGTTTAGGTGGAGGGAGACTGGGGAGACCCTGGTTTAGGTGGAGGGAGACTGGGAGACCCTGGTTTAGGTGGAGGGAGACTGGGGGAACCCCTGGTATAGGTGGAGGGAGACTGGGGAACCCCTGGTTTAGGTGGAGGGAGACTGGGGAGACCCTGGTTTAGGTGGAGGGGAGACTGGGGAGACCCTGGTTTAGGTGGAGGGAGACTGGGGGAACCCCTGGTATAGGTGGAGGGAGACTGGGGAACCCTGGTTTAGGTGGAGGAGACTGGGGAGACCCTGGTTTAGGTGGAGGGAGACTGGGGAGACCCTGGTTTAGGTGGAGGGAGACTGGGGAGACCCTGGTATAGGTGGAGGAAGACTGGGGAGACCCTGGTATAGGTGGAGGGAGACTGGGGAGACCCTGGTTTAGGTGGAGGGAGACTGGGGAGACCCTGGTTTAGGTGGAGGGAGACTGGGGAACCCCTGGTTTAGGTGGAGGGAGACTGGGGAGACCCTGGTTTAGGTGGAGGGAGACTGGGAGACCCTGGTATAGGTGGAGGGAGACTGGGGAGACCCTGGTTTAGGTGGAGGGAGACTGGGAGACCCTGGTTTAGGTGGAGGAGACTGGGGAGACCTGGTTTAGGTGGAGGGAGACTGGGGAGACCCTGGTATAGGTGGAGGGAGACTGGGGAGCCCTGGTTTAGGTGGAGGGAGACTGGGGAGACCCTGGTTTAGGTGGAGGGAGACTGGGGAGACCTGGTTTAGGTGGAGGGAGACTGGGGAGACCCTGGTATAGGTGGAGGGAGACTGGGGAGACCCTGGTTTAGGTGGAGGGAGACTGGGGAGACCCTGGTATAGGTGGAGGGAGACTGGGGAGACCCTGGTATAGGTGGAGGGAGACTGGGGAGACCTGGTTTAGGTGGAGGGAGACTGGGGAGACCCTGGTTTAGGTGGAGGGAGACTGGGGAGACCTGGTTTAGGTGGAGGGAGACTGGGGAGACCCTGGTTTAGGTGGAGGGAGACTGGGGAACCCCTGGTTTAGGTGGAGGGAGACTGGGGAGACCCTGGTTTAGGTGGAGGGAGACTGGGGAGACCCTGGTTTAGGTGGAGGGAGACTGGGGAGACCCTGGTATAGGTGGAGGGAGACTGGGGAACCCCTGGTTTAGGTGGAGGGAGACTGGGAACCCCTGGTTTAGGTGGAGGGAGACTGGGGAGACCCTGGTTTAGGTGGAGGGAGACTGGGGAGACCCTGGTTTAGGTGGAGGGAGACTGGGGAGACCCTGGTTTAGGTGGAGGGAGACTGGGAAGACCCTGGTTTAGGTGGAGGGAGACTGGGGAGACCCTGGTATAGGTGGAGGGAGACTGGGGAGACCCTGGTATAGGTGGAGGGAGACTGGGGAGACCCTGGTATAGGTGGAGAAAGACTGGGGAGACCCTGGTTTAGGTGGAGGGAGACTGGGGAGACCCTGGTTTAGGTGGAGGGAGACTGGGAAGACCCTGGTTTAGGTGGAGGGAGACTGGGGAGACCCTGGTATAGGTGGAGGGAGACTGGGGGAACCCCTGGTTTAGGTGCTAGTTGTATGTACTGCTAGTTTAATCTAAGTGGTCCCTGAGATGGTTAGCAGAGACTGACTGTTAGTTAGGAGCTGCTAGTTGTAATATAAGTGATCCACAAAGTAAGAAGCTAGTACTAGGCCAATAGCTTGTTGCTGGTCCTTTAAAATACACCTTGGAACTCATTGGCTTTGCCGATAGTCCACGGCTCAGAATATGCGTTTTCTATTACAGGGAAAACGCCAGCTGAGACTGATTTCACGTTAAGGTAACAGGACTTCTCTGTGGCACTTGAAACACCTTCATGAATACTTCAAACAAAGCGTGTGATAAATTGGGCGTGTGCCGACATTATTTATATCTCCTGTGAATGTATATAGGCCGAGTTCCCTTGAACATGAGACGTAGCCCTCTCATCCCTACATCTTTAATGCTTTAAACTTATATTCTGTAAATACCACCAGTCCTTTGTAAGGAAAACACCACGCTGCTTAACAAGGCAAAATAGCATGAGATTTAGTGCAACTAAATATAATAATATAATAATAATAATAATCTGTTGCAGCAACAACTGAAAGGCAGAGTCGTTCGCAGAGAGAGACTTCACTGGCTGTGGGTGAGATGTGGTAACTAAAAGGAGAGAGAGACTTCACTGGCTGTGGGTGAGATGTGGTAACTAAAAGGAGAGTGAGACTTCACTGGCTGTGGGTGAGATGTGGTAACTAAAAGGAGAGAGAGACTTCACTGGCTGTGGGTGAGATGTGGTAACTAAAAGGAGAGTGAGACTTCACTGGCTGTGGGTGAGATGTGGTAACTAAAAGGAGAGAGAGACTTCACTGGCTGTGGGTGAGATGTGGTAACTAAAAGGAGAGAGTGAGACTTCACTGGCTGTGGGTGAGATGTGGTAACTAAAAGGAGAGAGAGACTTCACTGGCTGTGGGTGAGATGTGGTAACTAAAAGGAGAGAGAGAGACTTCACTGGGTGTGGGTGAGATGTGGTAACTAAAAGGAGAGTGAGACTTCACTGGCTGTGGGTGAGATGTGGTAACTAAAAGGAGAGAGAGACTTCACTGGCTGTGGGTGAGATGTGGTAACTAAAAGGAGAGAGAGACTTCACTGGCTGTGGGTGAGATGTGGTAACTAAAAGGAGAGAGAGACTTCACTGGCTGTGGGTGAGATGTGGTAACTAAAAGGAGAGTGAGACTTCACTGGCTGTGGGTGAGATGTGGTAACTAAAAGGAGAGAGAGACTTCACTGGCTGTGGGTGAGATGTGGTAACTAAAAGGAGAGAGAGACTTCACTGGCTGTGGGGTGAGATGTGCAACTAAAAGGAGAGTGAGACTTCACTGGCTGTGGGGTGAGATGGGTAACCAAAGGAGAGAGAGACTTCACTGGCTGTGGGTGAGATGTGGTAACTAAAAAGGAGAGAGAGACTTCACTGGCTGTGGGTGAGATGTGGTAACTAAAAGGAGAGTGAGACTTCACTGGCTGTGGTGAGATGTGGTAACTAAAAGGAGAGTGAGACTTCAATGGCTGTGGGTGAGATGTGGTAACTAAAGGAGAGTGAGACTTCACTGGCTGTGGGTGAGATGTGGTAACTAAAAGGAGAGAGAGACTTCACTGGCTGTGGGTGAGATGTGGTAACTAAAAGGAGAGAGAGACTTCACTGGCTGTGGGTGAGATGTGGTAACTAAAGGAGAGAGAGACTTCACTGGCTGTGGGTGAGATGTGGTAACTAAAAGGAGAGTGAGACTTCACTGGCTGTGGGTGAGACGTGGTAACTAAAAAGGAGAGACTTCACTGGCTGTGGGTGAGATGTGGTAACTAAAAGGAGAGAGAGACTTCAATATTGTGGGTGAGATGTGGTAACTAAAAGGAGAGAGACTTCAATTGGGCTGTGGGTGAGATGTGGTAACTAAAAAGGAGAGAGACTTCACTGGCTGGGTGAGATGTGGTAACTAAAAGGAGAGAGAGACTTACTGGCTGTGGGTGAGATGTGGTAACTAAAAGGAGAGAGAGACTTCACTGGCTGTGGGTGAGACGTGGTAACTAAAAGGAGAGAGAGACTTCACTGGCTGTGGGGTGAGATGTGGTAACTAAAAGGAGAGAGAGACTTCACTGGCTGTGGGTGACGTGGTAACTAAAGGAGAGTGAGACTTCAATGGCTGTGGGTGAGATGTGGTAACCAAAAGGAGAGAGAGACTTCACTGGCTGTGGGTGAGATGGGTAACTAAAAGGAGAGTGAGACTTCACTGGCTGTGGGTGAGATGTGGTAACTAAAAGGAGAGAGAGACTTCACTGGCTGTGGGTGAGATGTGGTAACTAAAAGGAGAGGAGACTCGGCTACTCTGTGTTGTGATAACAACCCTGTGTTGGGTAACCTACTCTGTGTTGGGTAACCTACTCTGTGTTGGGTAAACTACTCTGTGCTGTGATAACGACTCTGTGTTGGGTAACCTACTCTGTGCTGTGATAACGACTCTGTGTTGGGTAACCTACTCTGTGCTGTGATAACGACTCTGTGTTGGGTAACCTACTCTGTGTTGGGTAACCTACTCTGTGTTGGGTAAACTACTCTGTGCTGTGATAACGACCCTGTGTTGGGTAACCTACTCTGTGCTGTGATAACGACTCTGTGTTGGGTAACCTATTCTGTGCTGTGATAATGACCCTGTGTTGGGTAACCTACTCTGTGCTGTGCAAACTACTCTGTGCTGTGCAAACTACTCTGTGCTGTGTAAACTACTTTGGGCTGTGTAATCTACTCTGTGTTGTGTAATCTACTCTGCGCTGTGTAATCTACTCTGTGTTGGGTAAACTACTCTGTGTTGGGTAACCTACTCTGTGCTGTGATAACGACTCTGTGTTGGGTAACCTACTCTGTGTTGGGTAACCTACTCTGTGTTGGGTAACCTACTCTGTGTTGGGTAAACTACTCTGTGCTGTGATAACGACCCTGTGTTGGGTAACCTACTCTGTGCTGTGATAATGACTCTGTGTTGGGTAACCTACTCTGTGCTGTGATAACGACTCTGTGTTGGGTAACCTACTCTGTGTTGGGTAACCTACTCTGTGTTGGGTAACCTACTCTGTGTTGGGTAAACTACTCTGTGCTGTGATAACGACCCTGTGTTGGGTAACCTACTCTGTGCTGTGATAATGACTCTGTGTTGGGTAACCTATTCTGTGCTGTGATAACGACCATGTGTTGGGTAACCTACTCTGTGCTGTGCAAACTACTCTGTGCTGTGCAAACTACTCTGTGCTGTGTAAACTACTTTGGGCTGTGTAATCTACTCTGTGTTGTGTAATCTACTCTGCGCTGTGTAATCTACTCTGTGTTGGGTAAACTACTCTGTGTTGGGTAAACTACTCTGTGCTGTGTAATCTACTCTGTGCTGTGTTATCTACTCTGTGCTGTGTTATCTACTCTGTGCTGTGTTATCTACTCTGTGCTGTGTTATCTACTCTCTGCTGAGACTATGAAGGCAGGCAGGCAGTCGCTACTTTCAGCAGATTTGAGAGATCTACAGCAAAGCAAGAGTTTTCTGAATGTCCTCAAACAACTAGTGATGAGCAGGCAACATGGCCTAGGCCAGTGTACAGTCGTGGCCAAAGGTTTTGAGAATGACACAAATATACATTTTCAAAGTCTGCTGCCTCAGTTTGAATGATGGCAATTTGCATATACTCCAGAATGTTATGAAGAGTGATCAGATGAATTGCAATCAATTGAAAAGTCTCTTGCCATAAATGAACTGAATCCTCAAAAAACATTTCCACTGCATTCTAGCCCTGCTACAAAAGGACCAGCTGACATCATGTCATGATTCTCTCAACACAGGTGTGGAGTGCTGGACGGTGACAAGCTGGAGATCACTCTGTCATGCTGATTGAGTTCGGATAACAGACTGGGCCCTCAAAGGCGGGTGGTGCTTGGAATCATTGTTCTTATTCTGTAAACCATGGTTACCTGCAAGGAAAAGACGTGCCGTCATCATTGCTTTGCTAATAAAGTGGTTCACAGGCAAGGATATTGCTGCTGGATAAAATTGCAGCTAAATCAACCATTTATCGGAACATCAAGAACTTCAAAGAGAGCTGTTCATTTGTTGTGAAGAAAGCTTCAGAGAGCCCAAGAAAGTCCAGCAAGTGCCAAGACCATCTCCTAAAGTTGATTCAGCTGCGGGATGGCACCACCAGTAAAGATCTTGCTCAGGAATGACAGCAGGCAGGTGTGAGTGCATCTGCATGCACAGCGAGGCAAAGACTTTTGGAGGATGGCCTGGTGTCAAGAAGGGCAGCAAAGAAGCCACTTCTCTCCAGGAAAAACATCAGGCACTGACTGATATTCTGCAAAAGGTACAGGGATTGGACTGCTGAGGACTGGGGTAAAGTCATTTTCTCTGATGAATCCCTTTCCCATTGTTTGGGGCATCCGGAAAAAGCTTGTCCGGAGAAGACAAGGTGATTGCCACCATCAGTCCTGTGTCATGCCAGCAGTAAACACCCTGAGACAATTCATGTGTGGGGTTGCATCTCAGCCAAGGGAGTGGGCTCACTCAAAATTTTGACTAAGAACACAGCCATGAAAAAAAGAATGGTACCAAAACTTCCTCTGAGAGCAACTTCTCCCAACCATTGGTGACGAACAATGCCTTTTCCAGCATGATGGAGCACCTTGCCAGTATGATGTAGCAGTGCATTATAACAGTATGATGGGGTAGATCACTAGACCAGTATGATGTAGTAGTGCTTTAGACCAGTATGATGTAGTAGATCACTAGACCAGTATGATGTAGTAGATCACTAGACCAGTATGATGTAGTAGATCACTAGACCAGTATGATGTAGTAGTGCTTTGAGACCAGTATGATGTAGTAGATCACTAGACCAGTATGATGTAGTAGATCACTAGACCAGTATGATGTAGTAGATCACTAGACCAGTATGATGTAGTAGATCATTAGACCAGTATGATGTAGTAGTGCATTAGACCAGTATGATGTAGCATTGAATTAGACCAGTATGATGTAGGTGATCACTAGACCAGTGTGATGTAGTAGATCACTAGACCAGTATGATGTAGTAGATCACCAGACCAGTATGATGTAGTAGATCACTAGACCAGTATGATGTAGTAGTGCATTAGACCTGTATGATGTAGTAGATCACTAGACCAGTATGATGTAGTAGTGCATTAGACCTGTATGATGTAGTAGATCACTAGACCAGTATGATGTAGTAGATCATTAGATCTGTATGATGCAGTAGATCACTAGACCAGTATGATGTAGTAGTGCATTAGACCTGTATGATGTAGTAGATCACTAGACCAGTATGATGTAGTAGATCATTAGACCAGTATGATGTAGTAGACCACAGCCAGTATGATGTAGTAGATCACTGGACCAGTATGATGTAGAGCATTAGACCAGTATGATGTAGTAGATCACTAGACCAGTATGATGTAGTATTGCATTAGACCAGTATGATGTAGCAGACCATTAGACCAGTATGATGTAGTAGATCACTAGACCAGTATGATGTAGTAGATCATTAGACCAGTATGATGTAGTAGATCATTTAGACCAGTGATGTAGTAGACCATTAGACCAGTATGATGTAGTAGATCACTAGACCAGTATGATGTAGTAGATCACTAGACCAGTATGATGTAGCAGAGCATTAGACCAGTATGATGTAGTAGATCACTTAGACCAGTATGATGTAGTAGATCACTAGACCAGTATGATGTAGTAGATCACTAGACCAGTATGATGTAGCAGAGCATTAGACCAGTATGATGTAGTAGATCACTAGACCAGTATGATGTAGATCATTAGACCAGTATGATGTAGTAGATCATTAGACCAGTATGATGTAGTAGATCACTAGACCAGTATAACGTAGGCAGTGCATTTAGACCAGTATGATGTAGTAGACCATTAGACCAGTATGATGTAGTAGATCACTAGACCAGTATGATGTAGTAGACTGTTAGACCAGTATGATGTAGTAGACCATTAGACCATTATGACGTCGTAAAGCTTGTGGCCTGCTGCAGTGCATCCTCTGAATTATCAGTGGAGCCTGAAGCAGGGGAGAGGAAGGGAGGGAGGAGGTGGTCAGGAAGGCTGGAGTCACTCAGGAAGTTATCAGACTGCTGAAAGGGGCCACTTAATTACTAAGACAAATGGAGTGAGGGAGGGAGAGAGGGAGGGAGGGAGGGAGGGTGGTGCCTTGCTATTATTTCATTAGGGCCAGGAATGCCAGATGCCTGGAGCACTGAGCTGGGCAGAGCTGGATGCTGATTAGAATGAGCTGATGGGATCTACAACCATGGCTAGCGCCCAGAAAAACAACAATTAGAGGTGAGGCAGGGCATCAAATTAGTAGTAGTCTAGTCATAGTCTAGTAGTAGTCTAGTGGTACTTTGTTAGTCGTCTAGTGGTACTCTAGTAGTAGTCTAGTGGTAGTCTAGGAGTAGTCTCGTAGTAGTCTAGTGGAGAAAGCATTGATTACATCTTCAAACGAAGGGCATCCGTGGTATGGCTTCCTGACAGGGAGACTCGTCCGTGATTCATGTTGATGTATGCAGGTAAGATAGCCTAAGCGTTAGCTAGCTACATTTTCAGATATTACACATTTGACAGAAAGTGATTTCATTTCAAGCTAAAGTGTACCGTTAGCTAGCTAGCTAACATTAGCTGGCTGGCTCCTAGCTGATGTTATTTGTTTCCCACGCCGTTTGCTTTTTCTCGTTAGAGGCTAATGTTAGGACCTGGTTGGTTAGTTCCCAGCACTGTAGCATTGTTGCCAATTTGTTCATTGTTGTTTAACTAGCTAACATTGGCTGGCTGGCTCTTTAGCTAACGCTACGTGACGTGTGTACAATACCCCTGAATATGGCCAGTGTCAGGTAAACGTCTGCAACAAAGCGTAATGAAATTGTTGCCATTAGAGCTGGTTAGGCTGTTTTCATGTTATCCAGAGGTTAACAAATCATCGGTCAGAGCGTCAAGTCTGTGCTCTGAACACTCCGAGAGCCAAAACGAGATGGGTGGGGCTAAAGCTTAAGAGGGTGGAATGATGCTGAATGGGCGGGGATAAAGCTTAAGAGGGTGTGAACGATGCTGAATGGGTGGGGCTAAACCTTAAGAGGGTGTGAACGATGCTGAATGGGTGGGGCTAAAACTTAAGATGGTGTGACCGATGCTGAATGGGTGGGGCTAAACCTTAAGAGGGTGTGATCGATGCTGAATGGGCGGGGCTAAATCTTAAGATGGGTGAACGATGCTGAATGGGTGGGGCTAAACCCTAAGAGGGTGTGATCGATGCTGAATGGGCGGGGCTACATCTTAAGGGGGTGGGACGATGCTGAATGGGCTAAATCTTAAGAGGGTGTGAACAATGCTGAATGGGTGTAACCAAAGATGAGCTCTTCACTCGATACCAAAACATTCAAAGGCGATTTTCTTAAAAGTGAGTTGACAAGTTGATCAACTTTCAAAGCAGAATAACTTTCCCGTTGTTCATTAACTGTTGTGTCTGATCTAACATGTTGTAGCTCCCAGTCTCTACTCTAACCACTGTAAAAACACCATTTCACATTATGCTACATAAGACCAAATCCAGGTGTTGAGTCATACATTAACCAAAAAGGAAAATGACACTGTACAGGGATATTGTAGTAATGGTGGAAGATATGTATATAGGGTAAGGAGACAGGGATATTGAAGTGATGGAGGAAGATATGTATAGGGGTAAGGAGACAGGGTTACTGGAGTGATGGAGGTAGATATGTATAGGGGACAGGGTTACTGGAGTGGTGGAGGTAGATATGTATAGGGTAAGGAGACAGGGATATTGGAGTGATGGAGGTAGATATGTATAGGGGAAGGAGACAGGGACACTGGTGATGGAGGTAGATATGTATAGGGGGTAAGGGAGACAGGGATACTGGAGTGATGGAGGTAGGTGTATAGGGGTAAGGAGACAGGGATACTGGAGTGATGGAGGTAGATATGTGTAGGGGGTAAGGAGACAGGGATACTGGAGTGATGGAGGTAAGATATGTATAGGGGAGTGCGGAACAGGGATTTCTGGAGGATGGAGGTAGATAGGTATAGGGGTAATGAGACAGGGATACTGGAGTGATGGAGGTAGATATGTATAGGGGGTAAGGAGACAGGGATACTGGAGTGATGGAGGTAGATATGTATAGGCGGAAGGAGACAGGGATACTGGAGTGATGGAGGCAGATACGTGTATAGGGGAAGGACACGGGGATACTGGAGTGATGGATAAGATATGTAGAGGGGAAGGGGACAGGGATACTGATGGATGGAGGTAGATATGTATTAAGGGGAAGGGGGAGAGGGATACTGGAGTGATGGAGGTAGATATGTATAGGGGAAGGGGACAGGGATACTGAGTGATGGAGGTAGATATGCATAGGGGGAAGGGGACAGGGATACTGGAGTGATGGGGGTAGATATGTATAGGGGGAAGGGGACAGGGATACTAGAAAGTGGATAGTAGATATGTATAGGATAAGGAGACAGGGGATACTGGAGTGATGGAGGTAGATATGTATAGGTGATTGGTGGAAACTGGGAGGTGATGGAGGTAGGAGATGTATAGGGACAGGGATACTGGAGTGATGGAGGTAGATATGTATAGGGGACAGGGATACTGGAGTGATGGAGGTAGATATGTATAGGGGACAGGGATACTGGAGTGATGGAGGTAGATATGTATAGGTGATTGGTGGATACTGGGTGATTGGAGGTAGATATGTATAGGGGAAGGAGACAGGGATACTGGAGTGATGGAGGTAGATATGTATAGCGGGAAGGTGACTATATAATAGGGTCAGTACCATATTAACAATGTGCAGGGATATTGAGTGATGGAGGTAGATATGTATAGGGGGAAGGAGACGGGATACTGGAGTGATGGAGGTAGATATGTATAGGGGTAAGTAGACAGGGATACTGGAGTGATGGAGGTAGATATGTATAGGGACAGGACTATATACAGGGTCAGTACCATATTAACAATGTACAGGGATACTGGAGTGATGGAGGTAGATATGTATAGGGGGAAGGGGACAGGGATACTGGAGTGATGGAGGTAGATATGTATAGGGGGAAGGAGACAGGAATACTGGAGTGATGGAGGAAGACATGTATAGGGGTGAATGGACAGGTGTCTGGAGTGATGGAAGTAGAATGTGTAGGGGGTGAGGAGACAGGGATACTGGAGTGATGGAGGTAGATATATAGGGGTAAGGAGACAGGAATACTGAGTGATGGAGGTAGATATGTATAGGGGTAAGGAGACAGGGATACTGGAGTGATGGAGGTAGATATATATAGGGGTAAGGAGACAGGAATACTGGAGTGATGGTAGATATGTATAGGGGAAAGGTGACAGGGGTACTGGAGTGATGGAGGCAGATATGTATAGGGGAAGGAGACAGGGATACTGGAGTGATGGAAGTAAGATATGTATAGGGAGAACCAGGGATACTGGTGTGACGGAGGCAGATATGTAGAGAGGGGAAGGGGACAGGGATACTGGAGTGATGGAGGTAGATATGTGTTAGGGGAAGGGGATTGAGGATACTGGAGTGATGGAGGTAGATATGTATGGGGAAGAGACAGGGATACTGGAGTGATGGAGGTAGATATGTATAGGGGAAGGAGACAGGGATACTGGAGTGATGGAGGTAGATATGTATAGGGGGAAGGGGACAGGGATACTGGAGTGATGGAGGTAGATATATATAGCGGTAAGGAGACAGGAATACTGGAGTGATGGAGGTAGATATGTATAGGGGGAAGGTGACAGGGGTACTGGAGTGATGGAGGTAGATATGTATAGGGGGAAGGAGACAGGGATACTGGAGTGATGGAGGTAGATATGTATAGGGGGAAGGAGACAGGGATACTGGAGTGATGGAGGTAGATATGTATAGGGGGAAGGAGACAGGGATACTGGAGTGATGGAGGTAGATATGTAGAGAGGGGAAGGGGACAGGGATACTGGAGTGATGGAGGTAGATATGTATTAGGGGAAGGGGACAGGGATACTGGAGTGATGGAGGTAGATATGTATAGGGGAAGGGGACAGGGATACTGGAGTGATGGAGGTAGATATGTATAGGGGAAGGGGACAGGGATACTAGGTTGATGGAGGTAGATATGTATAGGGATAAGGAGACAGGGATACTGGAGTGATGGAGGTAGATATGTATAGAAGTGACAGGGATACTGGAGTGATGGAGGTAGATATGTATAGGGGTAAGGAGACAAGGATACTGGAGTGATGGAAGTTGATATGTATAGGGGTAAAGAGACAGGGATACTGGAGTGATGTAGGTAGATATGTATAGGGGGAAGGTGACAGGGATACTGGAGTGATGGAGGTAGATATGTATAGGGGTAAGTAGGACAGGGATACTGGAGTGATGGAGGTAGATATGTATAGGGGAAGGAGACAGGGATACTGGAGTGATGGAGGTAGATATGTATAGCGGGTAAGTAGACAGGGATACTGGAGTGATGGAGGTAGATATGTATAGGGGGAAGGGGACAGGGATACTAGGTTGATGGAGGTAGATATGTATAGGGATAAGGAGACAGGGATACTGGAGTGATGGAGGTAGATATGTACAGGTGACAGGGATACTGGAGTGATGGAGGTAGATATGTATAGGGGTAAGGAGACAAGGATACTGGAGTGATGGAGGTTGATATGTATAGGGGAAGGAGACAGGGATACTGGAGTGATGGAGGTAGATATGTATAGGGGAAGGGGACAGGGATACTAGGTTGATGGAGGTAGATATGTATAGGGATAAGGAGACAGGGATACTGGAGTGATGGAGGTAGATATGTACAGGTGACAGGGATACTGGAGTGATGGAGGTAGATATGTATAGGGGTAAGGAGACAAGGATACTGGAGTGATGGAGGTTGATATGTATAGGGGAAGGAGACAGGGATACTGGAGTGATGGAGGTAGATATGTATAGGGGAAGGGGACAGGGATACTAGGTTGATGGAGGTAGATATGTATAGGGGTAAGGAGACAAGGATACTGGAGTGATGGAGGTTGATATGTATAGGGGGAAGGAGACAGGGATACTGGAGTGATGGAGGTAGATATGTATAGGGGTAAAGAGATAGGGATACTGGAGTGATGGAGGTAGATATGTATAGGGGGTAAGTAGACAGGGATACTGGAGTGATGGAGGTAGATATGTATAGGGGGAAGGTGACAGGGATACTGGAGTGATGGAGGTAGATATGTATAGGGGGAAGGAGACAGGGATACTGGAGTGATGGAGGTAGATATGTATAGGGGGAAGGAGACAGGGATACTGGAGTGATGGAGGTAGATATGTATAGGGGGAAGGAGACAGGGATACTGGAGTGATGGAGGTAGATATGTATAGGGGGAAGGAGACAGGGATACTGGAGTGATGGAGGTAGATATGTATAGGGGGAAGGAGACAGGGATACTGGAGTGATGGAGGTAGATATGTATAGGGGTAAGTAGACAGGGATACTGGAGTGATGGAGGTAGATATGTATAGGGGAAGGTGACAGGGATACTGGAGTGATGGAGGTAGATATGTATAGGGGGAAGGAGACAGGGATACTGGAGTGATGGAGGTAGATATGTATAGGGGGTAAGTAGACAGGGATACTGGAGTGATGGAGGTAGATATGTATAGGGGGAAGGGGACAGGGATACTAGAGTTGATGTAGGTAGATATGTATAGGGATAAGGAGACAGGGATACTGGAGTGATGGAGGTAGATATGTATGCAAGGTGACAGGGATACTGGAGTGATGGAGGTAGATATGTATAGGGGTAAGGAGACAAGGATACTGGAGTGATGGAGGTAGATATGTATAGGGGAAGGAGACAGGGATACTGGAGTGATGGAGGTGGATATGTATAGGGGTAAAGAGACAGGGATACTGGAGTGATGTAGGTAGATATGTATAGGGGGAAGGTGACAGGGATACTGGAGTGATGGAGGTAGATATGTATAGGGGTAAGGTAGACAGGGATACTGGAGTGATGGAGGTAGATATGTATAGGGGAAGGAGACAGGGATACTGGAGTGATGGAGGTAGATATGTATTGGGGTAAGGAGACAGGGATACTGGTGTGATAGAGTTGATATGTATAGGGGAAGGAGACAGGGGATACTGGAGTGATGGAGGTAGATATGTACAGGGGGTAAGGAGACAGGGATACTGGAGTGATGTAGGTAGATATGTATAATAGGGGAAGGTGACAGGGATACTGGAGTGATGGAGGTAGATATGTATGGGGAAGGTGACAGGGATACTGGAGGATGGAGGTAAGATATGTATAGGGGAAGGAGACAGGATACTGGAGTGATGGAGGTAGATATGTATAGGGGTAAGGAGACAGGGATACTGGAGTGATGGAGGTAAATATGTATGGGGGAAGGAGACAGGGATACTGGAGTGATGGAGGTAGATATGTATTGGGGTAAGGAGACAGGGATACTGGAGTGATGGAGGTAAATATGTATAGGGGGAAGGAGACAGGATACTGGAGTGATGGAGGTAGATATGTATTGGGGTAAGGAGACAGGGATACTGGAGTGATGGAGGTAGATATGCCCTTAGGGGGAATGAGACAGGGATACTGGAGTGATGGAGGAAGATATTGTGGCAAAGAAGGGGGTCTGAGTGGTAAATGGCAGATATGTGAGAGCAGAACTAATAAACGCGGTCTGCCCGATCACTAAAATGGCCACCCTGTCAGAACTTACAGATCACAAAATTGCCGACCACAAAACTACAAGTCCAGAAGCAAGGGGAACCCTCAGAAGGTGGAGCCAACCCACAGATAAAGGGGTCAAGAAAAACCAGGAAGAGAAGAAGAGAGTGCTGGAAGGATCTATGAACAATAGAGAAAGAGACAATAGAGATTGGCTGGATTTACCGTGTATGAGTTGGACTGTTTTGGACTTGCCTGTTGGCGTTTGCGTCTGGACCTACCGAGAACCCGATTCGTGTACCGAACCCCTGCTATCCTTGGATCCTCGCCTACGGCCTGGGTGGACCAGGACGGAGAAACAAACACACAGGTACTGTCTGTTGAAAGAACTCTCATTATTGGGTGATTTGGTGACAGTTTATCCAGTTTGTGACAAACGCTCCTAACCTTGAAGAGGTTTGCCACAATATGTATAGGGGGAAGGGGCAGGGATACTGGAGTGATGGAGGTAGATATCTATAGGGGGTAAGGAGACAGGGATACTGGAGTGATGGAGTGTAGATATGTATAGGGGGTAAGGAGACAGGGATTCTGGAGTGATGGAGGTAGATATGTATAGGGGTTAAGGAGACAGGGATACTGGAGTGATGGAGATAGATATGTATAGGGGGAAGGAGACAGGGATACTGGAGTGATGGAGGTAGATATGTATAGGGGGGTAAGGAGACAGGGATACTGGATGATGGAGGTAAATATGCATTGTGGAAGGAGACAGGGATACTGGAGGATGGAGGTAGATATGTATAGGGGGAAGGGGACAGGGATACTGGAGTGATGGAGGTAGATATGTATAGGGGAAGGGGACAGGGATACTGGAGTGATGGAGGTGAATATGTATAGGGGGAAGGAGACAGGGATACTGGAGTGATGGAGGTAGATATGTATAGGGGTAAGGAGACAGGGATACTGGAGTGATGGAGGGGAGTAGATATGTATAGGGGGGAAGGTGACAGGAATACTGGAGTGATGGAGGTGGATATGTATAGGGAGACAGGGATACTGGAGTGATGGAGGTAGATATGTATAGGGGACAGGGATACTGGGTGATGGAGGTAGATATGTATAGGGGGAAGGAGACAGGGATACTGGAGTGATGGAGGTAGATATGTATAGGGAAGGAGACAGGGATACTGGAGTGATGGAGGTAGATATATATAAGGGAAGGAGACAGGATACTGGAGTGATGGAGGTATATGTATAGGGGAGGAGACAGGGATACTGGAGTGATGGAAGTATATGTAGGGGAAGGAGACAGGATACTGGAGTGATGGTGGTAAGATATGTATAGGGGGAAGGAGACAGGGTTACTGGAGTGATGGAGGGTCAGATATGCAGGGGGGAAGGGGACAGGGATACTGGAGTGATGGAGGTAGATATGATAGGGGAAGGAGACAGGGATACTGGAGTGATGGATGTAGATATGTATAGGGGTAAGGAGACAGGGATACTGGAGTGATGGAGGGAGATATGTATAGGGGGAAGAGACAGGGATATGAGGAGTGATGGAGGTAGATATGTATAGGGGAAGGAGACAGGATACTGGAGTGATGGAGGTAGATATGTATAGGGGAAGGGGACAGGGATACTGGAGTGATGGATGTAGATATGTATAGGGGAAGGGGACAGGGATACTGAAGTGATGGAGGTAGATATGTATAGGGGGAAGGAGACAGGGATACTGGAGTGATGGAGGTAGATATGTATAGGGGGAAGGGACAGGGATACTGGAGTGATGGAGGTGGATATGTATAGGGGAAGGAGACAGGGATACTGGGATGATGGATGTAGATATGTATAGGGGGGAAGGAGACAGGGATACTGGAGTGATGGAAGTAGATATGTATAGGGGGAAGGAGACAGGGATACTGGAGTGATGGAGGTAGATATGTATAGGGGAAGGAGACAGGGATACTGGAGTGATGGAAGTATATATGTATAGGGGAAGGAGACAGGGATACTGGAGTGATGGTGGTAGATATGTATAGGGGGAAGGAGACAGGGTTACTGGAGTGATGGAGGTCGATATGTATAGGGGGAAGGGGACAGGGATACTGGAGTGATGGAGGTAGATATGTATAGGGGAAGGAGACAGGGATACTGGAGTGATGGATGTAGATATGTATAGGGGTAAGGAGACAGGGATACTGGAGTGATGGAGGTAGATATGTATAGGGGGAAGGAGACAGGGATACTGGAGTGATGGAGGTAGATATGTATAGGGGAAGGAGACAGGGATACTGGAGTGATGGAGGTAGATATGTATAGGGGAAGGGGACAGGGATACTGGAGTGATGGAGGTAGATATGTATAGGGGAAGGGGACAGGGATACTGAAGTGATGGGTAGATATGTATAGGGGGAAGGAGACAGGGATACTGGAGTGATGGAGTGTAGATATGTATAGGGGAAAGGGACAGGATACTGGGAGGATGGAGGTAGATATGTATAGGGGGAAGGAGACAGGGATACTGGAGTGATGGATGTAGATATGTATAGGGGAAGGAGACAGGGATACTGGAGTGATGGAAGTAGATATGTATAGGGGAAGGAGACAGGGATACTGGAGTGATGGAAGTAGATATGTATAGTTAAGGAGACAGGAATACTGGAGTGATGGAGGTAGATATGTATAGAGGGAAGGAGACAGGGATACTGGAGGTGGAGGTAGATATGTATAGGGGTAAGGAGACAGGGATACTGGAGTGATGGAGATAGATATGTATAGGGGGAAGTGGACTATTTACAGGGTCGGTTCCAGTACAATTTTAACAATGTGCAGGGATACTGGAGTGGTGACCAGGCTTCAGGATATATGATTAACAGAGTAGCAGCAGCGTATATGTGGATTGTGTGTGTGTGTGTGTGTGTGTGTGAAGAGTCAGTTTAAATGTACAACTGAAGTCGGAAGTTTACATACACCTTAGCTAAATACATTTAAACTCAGTTTTTCACAATTCCTGACATTTAATCCGAGTAAGTATTCCCCGTTTTAGGTCAGTTAGGATCACCACTTTATTTTAAGAATGTAAAATGTCAGAATAATAGTAGAGAACGATTTACTTCAGCTTTTATTTATTTCATCACAATCCCAGTGAGTCAAAGTTTACATACACTCAATTAGTATTTGTAGCATTGCCTTTGAATTGTATAACTTGGGTCAAACGTTTCGGTGGCTTTCCACAAGCTTCCCACAATAAGTTGTGTGAATTTTGGCCCATTCCTACTGACAGAGCTGGTGTAACTGAGTCAGGTTTGTAGGCCTCCTTGCTCGCACATGCTTTTTTCAGTTCTGGTACGTTTCCCAGTTTATGTGTTGTAGTTTGTGTATTTGCATGTGTTTATTTCAGGAAAATGGCTTCCTGAAATCCCTCAAGCACCAGCTGATTGGTCGACTCTATGGCTAATTGGAGAGCTGACCCCGCCCCTCTCGTCAAAGACGCAGCTGTCTCAATTACCCATTCATTCTGTGGCTATATAAATGCCAGTGTTCTGTTCAGGACGGAGAGATTTGCTGGGAGGTCATTGCAGAGATTTTGCTAGAGAGATTTGCTGGGAGGTCATTAGAGAGATTTTGCTAGAGATTTGCTGGGAGGTCATTGCAGTGATTTTGCTAGAGAAGATTTTGCTAGAGATTTTGCTGGCCTGAGAGTTGGTATGTTTTGTGAGTTTGTTGCTCAGATAGAGCTTATTTGATGTCTTTGTTTCTTAGTGTCACGCCCTGACTATATTTATTATGTTATTGGGAACCATATTTAGGTAGCCTGGGTTTCACTGTGTGTTTGTGGGTGATTGTTCCTGTCTCTGTGTTTGTTGCACCAGTCAGGGCTGTTTCGGTTTTCGACGCTTTGTTGTTTTGTATTGTTTGTGTTTTTCATCATTAAAGATGTATCGAACGAACCACGTTGCATTTTTGTCCGATCCTTGTTCCACCTCTTCGTTAGAGAAGGAGGTAGAAGAAACCCGTTACAGAATCACCCACCACAAACAGACCAAGCAACATGTCAGCGGCAGGAGCCACAGGAGAAGCAACAAAGGCAGCAACAGGGATCACAGGACTTCTGGACTTGGGAGGAGAAATTGTTCGAGAGAAAGGACCTGGGATCAGCCTGGAGAATATTGCCGCCTCAAGGAAGAACTGGAGGCGGAGAGAGCTGAGAGGCGCTGGTATGAGGAGGCAGCGCGGCGGCGGATGGAAGCCGAGTCAACCCCAAAATTTCTTGGGGGGGGGGCTCAGGAGTGTAGCAGAGTCAGGAGTCAGACCTGAGCCCACTCTCCCTGTGTTATCGTGAGAGCCAAGGAGGAGACCAGAACCGGTGTTGGAGGTGAGCGAAGCAGAGACTGTGAAGGAGTTAATGGGGAAATTGGAGGAGAGAGAAATGAGGGAGTTGCTGTGTTGGTGCTTTTTGCATGGAATTCGCCCGATGGAACGTGTCAGGGATTTGATGGCACCTGGGTCAGTGCTCCATACTCGTCCTGAGGTGCTTGTTAGTTGGCTGGTGAAGTTGGTGCCAGCCTCACGCACCAGGCCTCCTGTGCACATCCCTAGCCTTGCACGTCCTGTGCCAACACTGCTCTCAAGATCTCCGCCTCTACAGCGTTGCCGGAGTCTCCTGCCCGTTTAGCGCAGCCAGAGCTGTCAGTCTGCATGAAGCAGCCAGGAGCCGTCAGTCAGCATGAAGCAGCCAGAGCTGCCAGTCAGCGTGGAGCAGCCAGAGCCGTCAGTCTGCCAGGATCCGCTGCAGTCAGCCAGACTCTTCCAGATCTGCCAGTCAGCCAGACTCTTCCAGATCTGCCAGTCAGCCAGACTCTTCCAGATCTGCCAGTCAGCCAGACTCTTCCAGATCTGCCAGTCAGCCAGACTCTTCCAGATCTGCCAGTCAACCAAACTCTTCCAGACCTGCCAGTCAGCCAGACTCTTCCAGATCTGCCAGTCAACCAGACTCTTCCAGATCTGCTAGTCAACCAGACTCCTCCAGATCTGCTAGTCAACCAGACTCCTCCAGATCTGCCAGTCAACCAGACTCTTCCAGATCTGCTAGTCAGCCAGACTCTTCCAGATCCGCCAGTCAGCCAGGATCTGCCAGAACTGCCAGCTAGCCAGGATCTGCCGGATTCAACTACCTGGCTGGGCTTTCCCTCAGTGCTGGGCTTCCTCTCAGTGCTGGGCTTCCTCTGTCCCCGAAGCTGCTCCTCTGTCCCGAGCTGCTTCTCTGTCCCGAGCTGCCCCTCTTGTCCCGAGCTGCCCCTCTGTCCCGAGCTGCCCATCTGTCCCGAGCTGCCCATCTGTCCCGAGGCTGCCCCTCTGTCCCGAGCTGCCCCTCAGTCCAGTGGGGTTCTGGGTGGGGACTACTAGGCCATGCATGGTCGGCGGCGAGGTGGACAATCCTAGGGCGCAAGGAGGGGGGACTAAGACATTCATAGAAGTGGGTTCCGTCCCGAGCCGGAGCCGCCACCATGGACAGACGCCCACCCGGACCCTCCCTATTGTTTTTGTTGTGCGCCCGGGAGTCCGCACCTTAGGGGGGTTCTGTCACGCCTGGTCTATATTTATTATGTTATCTTCATTTATTGGGTCAGGCCAGGGTGTGACATGGGTTGTTTGTAGTGTGTTTCGTCTTGGTGTTGTGTGGGGTGTACAGATTTGTCTATAGCTGCCTGAGGCGGTTCTCAATCAGAGTCAGGTGATTATCGTTGTCTCTGATTGGGAACCATATTTAGGTAGCCTGGGTTTCACTGTGTGTTTGTGGGTGATTGTTCCTGTCTCTGTGTTTGTTGCACCAGTCAGGGCTGTTTCGGTTTTCGACGTTTGCTGTTTTGTATTGTTTGTGTTTTTCATCATTAAAGATGTATCGAACGAACCACGTTGCATTTTGGACCGATCCTTGTTCCACCTCTTTGTTAGAGAAGGAGGTAGAAGAAACCCGTTACACTTAGTTTGTTTGTGAAATTGTTTAATATTCTGTTTCATTTGTTCCCAGGGGGGAAGGGGAAGGCACCTAGGGAGTGCTTAGGCAAGAGGCCCGCGGGCATACATATACCCGTAGCATATTCGCTGTCTAGGCACACTAGGTAAGACCTGGGCGGACCACCCCCTTGTATTTTGGTTAGGGCACCAGGTGGTGCTAAATTAGGTCAGTAGTGGGAAGGCAGGTAAGATAGGAGAGGGGGCTTTGAGATTTACTTTCTTTGCTTTGGTTCCGTCCAGCCCCTTTTCCCCATATTACCGTGTGAAGGAATAAAGTCCTGGTTAACGGTACCACATTCTGCCTGTTGTCATTCTTTCTTGCACCTACAGTCCATACCTTTTTCACTTCACGGAGAGTTAAGTTGTAGCAGGGTGTTGGAGTTCCCTCTTCATAGAGTAGTAACAATGTTATGTACTTGAGTGAAGACCCAAAGCGGTTTTAACAGAAAACAGAGTTCTTTAATGAAAAACAGGAATGGCATAAATCCTCTTCCAACGTAGTCAATGGAACAAAAGAACGTAGTATAATGCAGGATACCTGCCAGGCAGACTCCAACAGGATAGGACAAGGTGGAAGCAAACGGGACGACAACTTGCTTCTAACATCAAAAACACAAACAGAATCAGACACTGAAAGTAGCAGGAACAGAGAGAGAAATAGAGACCTAATCAGAGGGGAAGAAGAAAGAACAGGTGGGAAAGAGTGGATGAGCTAGTTAGGGGAGATGTAGAACAGCTGAAGAATGAGAGACAGAGAAGGTAACCTAAAAGACCAGCAGAGAGAGACAGAGTGAAGAAAAGGACAGGAACAGACATAACAAGACATGACAGTACCCCCCACTCACCGAGCGCCTCCTGGCGCACTCGAGGAGGAAACCTGGCGGCAACGGAGGAAATCATCGATCAGCGAACGGTCCAGCACGTCCCGAGAGGGAACCCAACTCCTCTCCTCAGGGACCGTACCCCTCCCCAATCCACTAGGTACTGATGACCACGGCCCCGAGGGCGCATGTCAAATCTTACGAACCTGTAGATGGGTGCGCCCACCGACAAGGATGGGGGGAGGACGAGCGGGGGCGCGAAGAACGGGCTTAACACAGGAGACATGGAAGACCGCAACGCGGACAAGATAGCGCGGGAGAAGAGTCGCACTGCGACAGGATTAATGACCTGGGAAATACGGAACGGACCAATGAATCCGCGGGGCCAACTTGCAGAAGCTGACTTAAGGGAAGGTTCTGGAGTGGAGAGCCATACTCTCTGACCGCAACAATATCTAGGACTCTTGGTCCTACGCTTATTAGCGGCCCTCACAGTCTGCGCCCGATACGGCAAAGTGCCGACCTGACCCCCCTTCCAGGTGCGCTTCCGCAACGCTGGACAAAGCCTGAGCGGAGGGGACGCAGGACTCGGCGAGCTGAGATGAGAACAGCGGAGGCTTACCTGAGGCTACTCTGAAAAGGAGATAGACCGGTAGCAGACGAGGGAAGCGAGTTGTAGGCGACTCTGCCCAGGGGAGCTGTTCTGACCAAGACGCAGGGTTACGAAAAGAAAGACTGCGAAATGCGACCAACAGTCTGATTGGCCCGTTCGGCGGCCGTTAGACTGGGGATGAAAGCGGACGAGAGACTGACGGAAGCCCCAATCAAACGGCAAAACTCCCCTCCAAAATTGAGACGTGAACTGCGGGCCTCTGTCGGAAACGACGTCAGACGGAAGGCCATGAATTCGGAAAACATTCTCGATAATGATCTGAGCCGTCTCCTTAGCAGAAGGGAGCTTATCGAGAGGAATGAAATGAGCCGCCTTAGAGAATCTATCGACAACCGTAAGAATAACTGTCTTCCCCGCTGATGAAGGCAGTCCGGGTGATAAAATCTAAGACGATGTGAGACCACGGTCGAGAGGGGAATGGGAAGCGGTCTGAGACGGGGCCGGGCAGGAGGAGAGTTCCCAGATTTAGTCTGCGCGCAGACCGAACAAGCGACAAATCGACGTCACGTTCCCGAGTGGGCCACCAGAAACGCGGCGAATGGAACGCGTACCCCGGAACGCGGGGTGGCCGGGCTAACTTGGCAGAGTGGGCCCACTGAAGAACGGCCGGCCCGAGTAGGAACGGGAACGAACAGAAGGTTCCTAGGACAAGCTCGCGGCGACGGATGTGAGCGAGTGCTTGCTTTACCTGCCTCCTCAATTCCCCAGACAGTCAACCGACAACACGCCCGTCAGGGAGAATCCCCTCGGGTCGGTGGAGACCTCAGAAGAACTGAAGAGACGAGATAAAGCATCAGGCTTGGTGTTTTTGAGCCCGGACGATAAGAAATAACAAACTTCGAAACGAGCGAAAAACAGAGCCCAACGAGCCTGACGCGCATTAAGTTGTTTGGCTGAACGGATGTACTCAAGGTTCCATGGTCAGTCCAAACGACAAAGGAACGGTCGCCCCCTCCAACCACTGTCGCCATTCGCCTAGGGCCAAGCGGATGGCGAGCAGTTGCGATTACCAACATCATAGTTACGTTCTGGACGGCGATAAGCGATGAGAGAAAAACGCGTGAGGATGGACCTTGCCGTCAGAGAGAGAGCGCTGAGAAAGAATGGCTCCCACGCCCACCTCTGACGCGTCAACCTCAACAACAAACTTACTAGAGATGTCAGGTGTAACAAGAATAGGTGCGGATGTAAAACGATTCTTAAGAAGATCAAAAGCTCCTGGGCGGAAACGGACCACTTAAAGCAAGTCTTAACAGAAGTAAGGATTTCACCCCGTAGTGGACAAAAAAATGAATGGCAAGTTATTGGCTAGGCCAAACCATGCACACATTGGCCAATACCACCCAAACGGCGTTGATTCATGCAAAGTTTACTGCTATTGCCATATGGGTATTGCCAGTTGTAACACTTCAAAATCCAAACAGGTGGCGATTGCACTCCACCATGGTTTTTCATATTGGTATTGACTCCAAGTCAACATCCAAAAGCCAAATTTTGAAAAAACTAATTTTTTGAAAAAAACGTATCACCCCTTAAAAAAGTGCTTTCTGGACCGTTTTTCTAAATTCTTTCGCTTTTTTTTGACAATTACACATGTATAAGAACTGTATGAAAATACTTTTTGTCCAATTTTATTAACATAATTTTTTTAATTTTTTTACTTACGCATATTGCATATGTTTTGTCCATTTGCAATATGATTTCACTAGGAAGTCAGAAGTCAAAAGTCAAAAATTCTTAAATTTCATAAAAAACTTCACACACCCCTAAAAAATTAATTCTTTCTGGACCGTTTTTCGAAATTTTTTCGCATTTTTGTGTAAGTTACACACGTATAGAACTGTATCAACATACTTTAGTCATATTTTATTATCATAATTTTTTTTTTTTTTTACTTGCGCATATTGCATGTGTTTTGTCCATCTGCAATATGATTTCATAGGAAGTCAGAAGTCAAAAGTCAAAAATTATTAAATTTCATAAAAAACTTCACACACCCCTAAAAAAGTGCTTTCTGGACCGTTTTTCGAAAAATTTTCGAATTTTGTGTCAGTTACACAAGTATAAGAACTGTATACGAACAATACTTTAGTCATATTTTATTATCATAATGTTTTTTTTTTTTGCTTGTGCATAAGGCATATGTTTTGTGGGGGCCAAATGTCATAAGAAATTTGACATGCTCAAAAATCCTTCAGAAATGCAAAATTGACTGGCCTGATGAACTCGGGATGGCCGGGCAGTGATTGTTGTTCCTTTCAATCACTCGTGGTGTTGATTTCATCATGTCCATTTGTTTATGTTTTCTCACTTTTGCAAAGTCACTGTGCATTTGCCATATGGTTAACTGGGCAGTCACCATCACCAATTTGTCATGCCATAAAAATCATGCAGGAATGCCAAATTGACTGGCCGATGACCTCAGGATGGCTGGGCAGTGATACTGGTACCTCTCAATAAGCTCGTTAGGGTTGATTCCAGAATGTCCATTTGGTGATTTTCTCACTCTTTCAAAGTCACTGTGCATTTGCCATATAGGTTAACTGGGCATTCACCATCACCAATTTGTCATGCCATAAAAATCATGCCAGGGAATGCCAAATTGACTGGCCCGATGACATAGGGATGTCTGGGCAGTGATACTGGTACCTCTCCATCGCTCGTTTGGGTTGATTTCAGAATGTAAGCTTTTTGGTGATGGTACCTCACCGTTAAAACATATTGCAAATGTTCCTTACTTTGCAAAGTCACTGAAAATTTTTGCAGGAATGCCAAATTGACTGGCCCGATGACCTCGGGATGGCTGGGCAGTGATACTGGTACCTCTTCATGGCTCGTTTGGGTTGATTTCAGAATGTCGCTTTTGGTGATGGTACCTCACTGTTAAAACATATTGCAAATGTTCCTTACTTATGCAAAGTCACTGAAAATTTTTGCAGGAATGCCAAATTGACTGGCCCGTGGGCTTCGGGATGGCTTGGCAGTGATTCTGGTACCTCTCCATCACTCGTTAGGGTTGATTTCAGAATGTCCATTTGGTGATGGTACCTCACTTTTGCAAAACTGTGCATTTGCCAAATGTTCTGGGCTTACTTTTGCAAAGTCACTGAAAATTCATGCAGGAATGCCAAATTGACTGGCCCGATGACCTCGGGATGTCTGGGCAGTGATTATGGTACCTCTCCATCGCTCGTTAGGGTTGATTCCAGAATGTCCATTTGGTCATTTTTCTCACTCTTTCAAAGTCACTGTGCATTTGCCATATGGTTAACTGGGCAGTCACCATCACCAATTTGTCATGCTATAAAAATCATGCAGGAATGCCAAATTGACTGGCCCGATGACCTCAGGATGGCTGGGGTGCCTTCCCCATGGCTCGTTTGGGTTGATCAGAACTGTACCTCACTGTTAAAACATATTGCAAACCTCTCTGAAAAATTTGTGCATCAAATTGACTGGCCAGATGACCTCGGGATGGCTGGGGTGATACTGGTACCTCTCCATGGCTCGTTTGGGTTGATTTCAGAATGTCGCTTTTGGTGATGGTACCTCACTGTTAAAACATATTGCAAATGTTCCTTACTTTTGCAAAGTCACTGAAAATTTTTGCAGGAATGCCAAATTGACTGGCCCGATGACCTCGGGATGGCTGGGCAGTGATTCTGGTACCTCTCCATGGCTCGTTTGGGTTGATTTCAGAATGTCCTTTTGGTGATGGTCCTCACTGTTAAAACATATTGCAAATGTTCCTTATTTTGCAAAGTCACCATCAAAATTTTTGCAGGAATGCCAAATTGACTGGCCCGATGACCTCGGGATGGCTGGGCAGTGATACTGGTACTCTCCATGGCTCGTTTGGGTTGATTTCAGAATGTCGCTTTTGGTGATGGTACCTCACTGTTAAAACATATTGCAAATGTTCCTTACTTTTGCAAAGTCACTGAAAATTTTTGCAGGAATGCCAAATTGACTGGCCCGATGACCTCGGGATGGCTTGGCAGTGATTCTGGTACCTCTCCATCACTCGTTTGGGTTGATTTCAGAATGTCCATTTGGTCATGTTTTCTCACTTTTGCAAAGTCACTGTGCATTTGCCATATGGTTAACTGGGCAGTCACCATCACCAATTTGTCATGCCATAAAAATCATGCAGGAATGCCAAATTGACTGGCCCAATGACCTCAGGATGGCTGGGCAGTGATACTGGTACCTCTCCATCGCTCGTTTGGGTTGATTTCAGAATGTCGCTTTTGGTGATGGTACCTCACTGTTAAAACATATTGCAAATGTTCCTTACTTTTGCAAAGTCACTGAAAATTTTTTTGCAGGAATGCCAAATTGACTGGCCCGATGACTCGGGATGGCTGGGCAGTGATTCTGGTACCTCTCCATCACTCGTTAGGGTTGATTTCAGAATGTCCATTTGGTCATGTTTTCTCACTTTGCAAAGTCACTGTGCATTTGCCATATGGTTAACTGGGCAGTCACCATCACCAATTTGTCATGCCATAAAAATCATGCAGGAATGCCAAATTGACTGGCCCGATGACATAGGGATGTCTGGGCAGTGATACTGGTACCTCTCCATCGCTCGTTTGGGTTGATTTCAGAATGTCGCTTTTGGTGATGGTACCTCACCGCTTAAACATATTGCTAATGGACAAGAGTCACCTGCAAGTCACCGTCCATCAGTCAATTTGATATCATTCTGACACCAAACTGATACAAACTGACACCAAACCCACTTTTCCCAACTCATTTAGGAGCCAAGTATAACATACTTCAGAGCTGGCCCAAAATTCACAAGGCCTTCGGTACAAAACATTAAAAAACCATAAAACACATAGTTACTTTCTAGCTGCGGGGCCAGTTCGGACATTATGTGTAGTCCTATGTGAGGCGACCCCGAATCGAGTTTCGGCCCGATAGGTCATTTGGTGTCCGAGTAAAAGCCTAATTGGTGCTGAAAATCCACTTTTTTCAATGCCTTGCTACGGGGTCCTTGAATGAGCTATCGGACCGAGATGTTGGGTTCTGTCTCTATGGGCCGAGACGGTCACAATGCACCTAGTCTTGTGTCTCTGGGACATTTCTAAATGTCGCCATTTTCGTAATGGTCAAAATGAATTGAAGTCATTGCAAATGTTCGACGCTGTTTCTCGGTCCGAGAACCTCCTAGAGCGCCGTAACTCACCACGCACTATCTACCTGAGGTCTAGATCAGGATTCTAAAGTTTCGGAACTCTAGGTCTGACGGTTCTTTTAGCTCGAACAAAGCTAACTATTGGAGGCACTGTCAGTCTCTACACACCCCAATACGTCCCTCCATCCAAGTTGTGTATCTGTGTGATTTATTTTCCTTTGAATTTTTATGGGAAAAATGACTGATTTACAGTTCATGGGGGTTGTCTAATCACACATATGAAGTTTTGGACAGATCTGATTTTTTTAACCCTTCCAAACAGCCCCTGAGTCACCAATTATGGCACTTCCGGTTGGCACAGGAAGCTATAAATACACACATGTCTTGACTGACATAGAAACCTAGGGAATCTGAGTTTTAAGTCTTTAAGTTGAGAATTGACTGATCTACACAGGGTTGAATAATGCAGAGGCCTCGGCACCTTTCCCGAGGTGATGTACATCCAAATACCTTTTGGGTCAATCTAACCACTTCCAGTTTGCTCCAGGAAGCTTAGAATCGACACAGGTAGACCTCATATGGTCTGATGGAATGTCATAGAAGACAGGTTCATACAGCATTCATAGCCATATGGGTTCAGGTTGTATTTAGGGGACCAGGCAATGTATTCCTATGGGGAGAAGTCAATGCACACTGTTTTTTGTAAACACCTTCTTTTAACTGTGAAAGGTTAATGCCACACAGTCAAGGTTAGGCTTGCACAGATCGGAGGACCTTAGGAACAGTCCTGTGTTTGAATTGTCCTTCTAAACCTAACGGTTCCGCCTGTCACCCAAAATCCAATGACATTGTGGTGCAGGCATCATTGTGGGCCTATTTTTCTCATGAGTCGCTGCGCTCAGACCGAGCGAGCTACAGTCAAGAAGGGCACCTCGTTGGACTCGGCACGGCCTTGGGATTATGTTTATGCCATTGCCTGCTCTCTGTGTCTTTAAACACCACGCTTTGTCACTCCATCCTTGCTGTGTGTGTGTGTGAGAGCTTTCTTTGACATCTGTTGGGAAAAACCTTGTTTGACTGATTTACAGTTCATGGGGTTGTCTAATCACACATATGAAGTTTTGGACAGATCTGATTTTTTTAACCCTTCCAAACAGCCCCTGAGACACCAATTATGGCACTTCCGGTTGGCACAGGAAGCTATAAATAAACTCATATCCTCATTGGGGTATGCCTTTACAGAATCCTGAGTTTTAAGTCTTTACGTTAAGAACTGAGTTATTTACGGAGGGTTTAGTGAGTGTGTGTTATTTCAGAAAATCATAGAAAATCACAGAAATGTCGCAGAGCTCCGCAGCACATTTTAAAAATACTCATTATGAACACCCTGCAACTGGATCTGTAACCGTTGAAAAAAAAAAACACCTATATCTGAACATCACGATCTGGTCAATTTCTCGTAAATGACGATAGATAAATGGCCGATTTTTTTTTATTGACACCGGGGCTCCTTGACTTTGACGTGAAGAAAAAATCTTTTCTCTATTTTCATTTTGGACCTTTAATCCCAGAAATACGGCCATAACTCAAAACCGTTGAGGCCTAGGCATATCTTGTTCGGGGCCATCTTCCCATAATGCCAAACCTACGCTCACCAAGTTTCGGCTTCGAAATATTTTCAGTTTCCGAGATATGGCACGTCGTGATTCGTGATGTTTTGTCCAATAGCAATATGATTGCTTATGCCCTCTTGTGGGATATTTCGGCATTGCGCAAAAATGGGCTAAAATTTGTTTTATTTTATTAAAAACGAAAACCGAATGTCCGACAAAGTTCATTTGATGACTTCCCGGTAGGTCTGGCCCTACCGCTCGGCCCGACGCCGTCCCGAATTTCTAAAATGTTTTAATTTTTTTGGACGTCTAGTAAGGGACCGTACAGTTCCAATAGGGACTTTCTCACTAACTATACGGTGATTGTCGAAATGTTCCCTTAAGGTATGTAAGGGCTGTGAGGGCTGCCACCTGACCAGAATTACGGATGAAACGACGATAGAAATTGTGAAGGCCCAGAAAGCGCTACCTTTGACGCGTGACTTGGGGCAGATGTCAGCCCTGGACCTTAGCGGGATCCATCTTAATGCCCTCAGCGGAAATAACGGAACCGAGAAAAGGGACAGAGGCGGCATGAAAAGTGCACTTCTCAGCCTTCACATAAAGACAGTTCTCCAAAAGGCGCTGGAGGACGCGTCGCACGTGCTGAACATGAATCGAGAGAGACGGTGAAAAAATCAGGATATCGTCCATGTAAACGAAAACAAAAATGTTCAGCATGTCTCTCAGGACGTCGTTAACTAGTGCCTGAAAGACAGCTGGAGCGTTAACGAGGCCGAAAGGAAGAACCCGGTATTCAAAGTGCCCTAACGGAGTGTTAAACGCCGTCTTCCACTCGTCCCCCTCCCTGATGCGCACGAGATGGTAGGCGTTACGAAGGTCCAATTTGGTGAAAAACCTGGCTCCCTGCAGGATCTCGAAGGCTGAAGACATAAGAGGAAGCGGATAACGATTCTTAACTGTTATGTCATTCAGCCCTCGATAATCACGCATGGGCGCAGGGACCCGTCCTTCTTCTGAACAAAAAAAAACCCCGCTCCGGCGGGAGAGGAGGAGGAGACTATGGTACCGGCGTCGAGCGAAACCGACAAATAATCCTCGAGAGCCTTACGTTCGGGAGCCGACAGAGAGTATAATCTACCCCGGGGGAGTAGTTCCCGGAAGGAGATCAATACTACAGTCATACGACCGGTGTGGAGGGAGAGAAGTGGCCTTGGAACGACTGAACACCGTGCGCAGATCGTGATACTCCTCCGGCACCCCTGTCAAATCGCCAGGCTCCTCCTGTGAAGAAGAGACAGAGGAAACAGGAGGGATAGCAGACATTAAACAGGTCACATGACAAGAAACATTCCAGGATAGGATAGTATTACTAGACCAATTAATAGAAGGGTTATGGCGCACTAGCCAGGGATGACCCAAAACAACAGGTGTAAAAGGTGAACGAAAAATTAGAAAAGAAATGGTTTCGCTATGATTACCAGAGACAGTGAGGGTTAAAGGCAGCGTCTCACGCTGAATCTTGGGGAGAGAACTACCATCTAAAGCGAACAAGGCCGTGGGCTCCCCTAACTGTCTGAGAGGAATGTCATGTTCCCGAGCCCAGGTCTCGTCCATAAAACAGCCCTCCGCCCCAGAGTCTATCAAGGCACTGCAGGAAGCAGATGAACCGGGCCAGCGGAGATGGACCGGAAAGGTAGTGCGTGATCCAGAAGGAGAGGCCTGAGTAGTTGCGCTCACCAGTAGCCCTCCTCTTACTGATGAGCTCTGGCTTTTACTGGACATGAGGTGACAAAATGACCAGCGGAGCCGCAGTAGAGACAGAGGCGATTGGTGATTCTCCGTTCCTTCTCCTTGGCCGAGATGCGGATACCCCCCAGCTGCATAGGCTCAGCATCCGAGCCGGCGGAGGAGGGTGGCAGTGATGCGGCAGGTGGCAGTGATGTGGAGAGGGGAGCAACGGAGAACGCGAGCTCCTTTCCACGAGCTCGGCGACGAAGATCAAACCGTCGCTCTATGCGAATAGCGAGAGCTATTAAGGAGTCCAGACTGGAAGGAACCTCCCGGGAGAGGATCTCATCCTTAACCTCGACGAGGAGACCCTCCAGAAAACGAGCGAGCAAAGCCGGCTCGTTCCAGTCACTAGAGGCAGCGAGAGTGCGAAACTCAATAGAATAATCCGTTATGGATCGATTCCCCTGACATAGGGAAGACAGGGCCCTGGAAGCCTCCTCCCCAAAAACAGAACGGTCAAAAACCCGTATCATCTCCTCCTTAAAGTCCTGATACTGGTTAATACACTCAGCCCTCGCCTCCCAGATTGCCGTGCCCCACTCACGCGCCCGTCCGGTAAGGAGAGAAATGGCGTAGGCGATGCGGGCTGCGCTCCTGGAGTAAGTGTTGGGCTGGAGAGAGAACACCACATCACACTGAGTGAGGAATGAGCGGCACTCAGTGGGCTCCCCAGAGTAACACGGCGGGTTGTTGATCCTGGGCTCCGGAGACTCGGGAAACCCTGGAAGTGGGCGGTGGATCGAGGTGGAGTTGGTGAACCTGTCTTGTGAGGTCGGAGACTTGGACGGCCAGGGTCTCAACGGCATGTCGAGCAGCAGACAATTCCTCCTCGTGTCTGCCTAGCATCGCTCCCTGGATCTCGACGGCGGAGTGAAAAGGGTCCGGAGCCGCTGGGTCCATTCTTGGTCTGATTCTTCTGTTATGTACTTGAGTGAAGACCCAAAAGCGGTTTTAACAGAAAACAGAGTTCTTTAATGAAAAACAGGAATGGCATAAATCCTCTTCCAACGTAGTCAATGGAACAAAAGAACGTAGTATAATGCAGGATGCACCTGCCAGGCAGACTCCGACAGGATAGGACAAGGTGGAAGCAAACGGGACGACAGCTTGCTTCTGGCATCAAAAACACAAACAAGAATCAGACACTGAAAGTAGCAGGAACAGAGAGAGAAATAGAGACCTAATCAGAGGGGAAGAGAGAACAGGTGGGAAAGAGTGAATGAGCTAGTTAGGGGAGATGTAGAACAGCTGAAGAATGAGAGACAGAGAAGGTAACCTAAAAAGACCAGCAGAGAGAGACAGAGTGAAGAGAAAGGACAGGAACAGACATAACAAGACATGACA
>NW_027009708.1:0-20000 GCF_036934945.1 Oncorhynchus masou masou
TCCCTCTGTCAGTCCTGCTGACCTAGAGTCGCACCCTGGCACCATGTTCCCTATACAGTGCACTATACTACAGCCCTATTCCCTCTATCAGTCCTGCTGACCTAGAGTCGCACCCTGGCACCATGTTCCCTATACAGTGCACTATACTACAGCCCTATTCCCTCTATCAGTCCTGCTGACCTAGAGTCGCACCCAGTTCCCGATACAGTGCACTATACTACAGCCCTATTTCCTATATAATGCACTACTTTATACACTACTTTATACTACAGCCCTATATAGTGCACTACTTTACACTACAGCCCTATTCCCTATATAGTGCACTACTTTATACTACAGCCCTATTCCCTATATAGTGCACTACTCTATACTACAGCCCTATTCCTATATAAGTGCACTACTGTTGACCAGAGTCCAAGTCGAGTCCCCAGTAGAACGGGTCGAGTCTGGAGTCCAGTCCAAGTCGAGTCCCCAGTAGAACGGGTCGAGTCTGGAGTCAATCCAAGTCAGTCCCCAGTAGAACGGGTCGAGTCTGGAGTCCAATCCAAGTCCAGTCCCCAGTAGAACGGGTTGAGTCTGGAGTCAGTCAAGTCGTGTCCCCAGTAGAACGGGTCGAGTCTGGAGTCCAGTCCAAAGTCAAGTCCCCAGTAGAACGGGTCGAGTCTGGAGTCCAGTCCAAGTCGAGTCCCCAGTAGAACGGGTCGAGTCTGGAGTCAGTCAAGTCGAGTCCCCAGTAGAACGGGTCGAGTCTGAGTCCAGTCCAAGTCGAGTCCCCAGTAGAGCGGGTCGTAGTCTGGAGTCCAGTCCAAGTACGTGTCCCCAGTAGAACGGGTTGAGTCGCACGTTTTTTTTCAAGTCATGCCCCCCCAAAAATCTATACATGTAGTGACTTGTTGAACTACAAATCGTTGTCTATTTATTGAGGCTTCCAGACATCCCTTTACTGTATGTATTCTACAACACACTTTGATGATGTCATTGTAAAATAGGGACGTTGTGAAGGCAGGTTGATGAGCTCAGAGCGTAGATGTATTTACAGGTCTTGGTGATCCGATGGTGAAAGTGCCACATCATACCAAATATATTTATACAAATACAAGTATTACAGAACGCACGCACACACACACACACACACACACACGCGCACGCGGACACGCACACACGCGCACATGCACTTACACACACACACACACACGCACGCATGCACACGCACGCACACGCACGCACACACACACGCACACACACACACACACACACACACACACACACACACACACACGCACACACACACTCTGATGCATATACAGCCTTTTGTCTGTTTGTTCAGCCTCTTGATCACCTTTCACCAGGTCAGGAGGTGTCTGATGGTTGTACATCTCTAGTAAAGTGGACCAGCGGTGGCTGGGAGGTCTCTTCCTGTTTTGTTTTAGTGGGGCCTCACAGACATGTGGGTAGAGGTGTACAGATCAGGTCAGTCTGGTGGTAGATAAGGGTTCATGGTGGGGTCACTATGGTTCATCATCATCAGGCTGGTGATAGATACAGTGAACCCATAGAAGAGGTCATGTGTTGTCAATGTAATGGGTTGGTTTCCTGACTGTAATGTAATGGGTTGGTTTCCTGACTGTAATGTAATGGGTTGGTTTCCTGACTGTAATGTAATGGGTTGGTTTCCTGACTGTAATGTAATGGGTTGGTTTCCTGACTGTAATGTAATGGGTTGGTTTCCTGACTGTAATGTAATGGGTTGGTTTCCTGACTGTAATGTAATGGGTTGGTTTCCTGACTGTAATGTAATGGGTTGGTTCCCTGACTGTAATGTAATGGGTTGGTTTCCTGACTGTAATGTAATGGGTTGGTTTCCTGACTGTAATGTAATGGGTTGGTTCCCTGACTGTAATGTAATGGGTTGGTTCCCGACTGTAATGTAATGGGTTGGTTTCCTGACTGTCATGTAATGGGTTCCCTGACTGTAATGTAATGGGTTGGTTTTCTGTAATGATGGGTTGGTAATGTAATGGGGTTGGTTTCCTGACAATGTAATGGGTTGGTTTCCTGACTGTAATGTAATGGGTTGGTTTCCTGACTGTAATGGGTTGGTTTCCTGACTGTAATGTAATGGGTTGGTTTCCTGACTGTAACAGGAAGAATACACCTTTATCAGTGCATATGGATGATCTAATCACCACATGTTAGTGACTCAGGTCGCGTCCCCAAATAGCACTCTGTTCCCACTATATAAAGGGAATAGGGTGCCTTTTGGGAAGCATTCCCAGGTTATCACATTGCTGTTGTTTGTCAGAGCCCTCTTTCCTGTTAATACTGTGTTATCTACCAATCAGCCCATCAAAGGTTTCTGTTCAGACCTGTAGAAGCAGTGTCTCTCTCTCTCTGAGGCGCATAGGGCTCTGGTCTAAAGTAGGTCACTATTTAAGGAATAGGGTGCCATTTGGAATGTTCTTATTGAGTTGGACCAATCCTGTAGAAGGAAGCAATGTCTACTTTCACTTTAATGTTATCAGACAGTTTAAATCAACACCTCTATCTGCCAGCACGGATATGGCAGTTTTAGCAGGTCTCTTTCACACTAGTTATTGTAATGGGCTGGTTTCCTTTGTGAGCCTGCTGTTCACTCTGACAATCATTAAAGTATATGTGACCGACTGGTTCGGTCTTATGTAGCAACATTTAAAATGGTGTATTTTACATTGGAAAGAAGTTGAAGAGCTAGAACATGGTATATCAGACACTGCAGTTGAGGAACAATGGGAAAGTAATTCTGCTTTGAAAGGTGATAAACTTGTAACCTCACTTTTGAGAAATGGCCCTGAATATCTTGGTACCCACTGGAGAGCTCTTCTTTGTCTACACCCATTCCGCATTGTTAACACCTCTGAAGCTTTAAGGATTAACCTGTGAGGCTGTGTACTAAACAACCAATGATTTCAAGACTAAAGGCTGGTTTATACTACGGGTGTGTTCGTAAATGTAATCTGGAGTGCTAGAGTGAGCTCTGGGCATTCGTAAACTCAGAGCGTTGTCAGATTGTCCATTTGTAAATTCAGAATGTTTCGCTCTCTGAGCGTTCAGAGCGCACACTGGACACTCTGGCCGAGGAGTAGGGTTGATCCCAGCGTTCAGAGCTCACACTGGACACTCTGGCCGAGGAGTAGGGTTGATCCCAGCGTTCAGAGCGCACACTGGACACTCTGGCCGAGGAGTAGGGTTGATCCCAGCGTTCAGAGCTCACACTGGACACTCTGGCCGAGGAGTAGGGTTGATCCCAGCGTTCAGAGCGCACACTGGACACTCTGGCCGAGGAGTAGGGTTGATCCCAGCGTTCAGAGCTCACACTGGACACTCTGGCCGAGGAGTAGGGCTGATCCCAGCGTTCAGAGCGCACACTGGACACTCTGGCCGAGGAGTAGGGTTGATCCCAGCGTTCAGAGCTCACACTGGACACTCTGGCCGAGGAGTAGGGTTGATCCCAGCGTTCAGAGCTCACACTGGACACTGGCCGAGGAGTAGGGTTGATCCCAGCGTTCAGAGCTCACACTGGACACTCTGGCCGAGGAGTAGGGTTGATCCCAGCGTTCAGAGCGCACACTGGACACTCTGGCCGAGGAGTAGGGTTGATCCCAGCGTTCAGAGCGCACACTGGTTGAGCTGAGCGTTCTGACATAACAACAGCAATCAAGCACTCAACATAAGTGGCTAACGTTGGCTAGCTTGCTAGCTACTTCCAGACACAAATGAGAGAAATGAGATCAAAAAAGCAAAAAAGGAAAGGATTACCTGCACATACTGACCAGCTCATATTATAGACAGAAGCGAGCTACATGGCGGACCAATCCGCACTCAACTCTCGGCAGGTCCAGCCGCCTCATTATCTCAGCCAATCATGGCTAGCGGGAAGGTTGCTGACTTTGTCCATGACTAAACCAACTAGGCTCGTAATTTAACAGTTTTATTTGTATTTACATATGGCACACATTTGTTTTTAAGGCACATGAAAGTTCACATGTTCCAGAAGGCATTTATGCCCAAAAAAACACATTTTGATATGGCACTCCTGTGGTAGGCGTAATGTGGTTATGCACAACGCCTAATTTCTTGAAACAAGTCACATATGTGACTGATCACATTCATTTGGTTGGTTTCTGTTATGTTGGAAACATGTCTATATTCTGTTAATCTAAGAGGAAAAGCTAAATGTACAGAATGGTAGTATTATTAGAGATCCACAGTCAGATACAGTTGAAGTCTGACATTTACATACACCTTAGCCAAATACATTTAAACTCAGTTTTCAATTCCTGTCACGGAAATATATTATGTTTATTCTTCATTTATTCGGTCAGGCCAGGGTGTGACATGGGTTATTGTGGTGTGTTTTTTGTCTTGGGGTTTTGTGGGATGTCTAGCGTTAGTCTATGGCTGCCTGAGGCGGTTCTTAATCAGAGTCAGGTGATTATCGTTGTCTCTGATTGGGAACCATATTTAGGCAGCCATATTCTTTGTGTGTTTCGTGGGTGATTGTCCTTAGTGTCCTTGTTCCTGTCTCTATGTTAGTTTACACTAGTATAGGCTGTTTCAGTTTTCGTTACGTTCTTTTTGTTTTGTAGTATTTGTATTGATTCGTGTTTTACGTTTTTTCATTAAACATGGATCGCAATCTACACGCTGCATTTTGGTCCGACTCTCCTTCGCCTACAGGAAACCGTTACAGAATCACCCACCGCAAACGGACCAAGCAGCGTGTTAACAGGCAGGTGCAGCGAAAGGAGGAATGGACATGGGAAGACGTTTTGGATGGCAAAAGGTTGTTACACTTGGGAGGAAATACTGGCTGGAAGAGATCGCCTCCCATGGGAACAGGTGTAGGCACTTAGGAGAGCAGAGGCAGCTGGAGATAGGAGCCGGCGATATGAGGGAACACGGTTAGCAAGGAAGCCCGAGAGTCAGCCCCAAAAATTTCTTGGGGGGGCTCACAGGGAGTAGGGCTACGCCAGGTAGGAGACCTGTGCAAACTCCCTGTGCTTACCGGGGGGGCTAGAATATATCCCATATCCTAGAGAGACCGGGCAGGCACCGTGTTATGCAGTGGTGCGCATGGTGTCCCCAGTGCGGGTGCATAGCCCGGTGCGGTATATTCCAGCTCCTCGTATCGGCCGGGCTTGGAGTGGGCATCGAGCCAGGTAAAGTTGGGCAGGCTCGGTGCGCAAGAGCTCCAGTGCGCCTGCACGGTCCGGTCTACCCAGTACCACCTCCACACCCCAGCCCTCCGGTGGCAGCTCCCCGCACCAGACTTCCTGTGCGTGTCCTCGGCCCAGTACCACCAGTGCCAGCACCACGCATCAGACGTACTGTGCGCGCTCGCCTGTTCAGCGCAGCCAGAGCCTTCCTCCTCTCCTGCGCTGCTGGAGTCTCCCCGTCTGTTTAGCGCAGACAGAGCCTTCCTCCTCTCCTGCGCTGCCGGAGCCTCCCCGCCTGTTCAGCGCTATCGGCCTTTCTCCTCTCCAGCGCTGACGGAGTCTCCCGCCTGTTTAGCGCAGCCAGAGCTGTCAGTCTGCAAGGAGCTGTCAGTCTGCAAGGAGCTGTCAGTCTGCATGGAGCTGCCAGTCTGCATGGAGCAGCCAGAGCTGTCAGTCTACATGGAGCAGCCAGAGCTGTCCGTCTACATGGAGCAGCCAGAGCTGTCAGTCTACATGGAGCAGCCAGAGGTGTCAGTCTACATGGAGCAGCCAGAGCTGTCAGTCTGCATGGAGCAGCCGGAGCTGCCAGTCTGCAAGGAGCTGTCAGTCTGCATGGAGCTGCCAGTCTGCATGGAGCAGCCAGAGCTGTCAGTCTGCAAGAAGCCGTCAGAGCTGTCAGTCTACATGGAGCAGCCAGAGCCGCCAGTCAGCATGGAGCAGCCAGATCTGCCAGTCAGCCAGACTCTTCCAGATCTGCCAGTCAGCCAGACTCTTCCAGATCTGCCAGTCAGCCAGACTCTTCCAGATCTGCCAGTCATCCAGACTCTTCCAGATCTGCCAGTCAGCCAGACTCTTCCAGATCTGCCAGTCAGCCAGACTCTTCCAGATCTGCCAGTCAGCCAGACTCTTCCAGATCCCCTCAGTGCTGAGCTGCCCCTGTCCCGAGCTGCCCCTCTGTCCCGAGCTGCCCCTCTGTCCCGAGCTGCCCCTCTGTCTCGAGCTGTCCCTCAGTCCCGAGCTGACCCTCAGTCCAGTGGGGTTCTGGGTGAGGACTACTAGGCCATGGTCGGCGGCGAAGGTGGACTATCCTAGGACGCGAGGAGGGGGGGACTAAGACAGTTATAGAGTGGGTTCCACGTCCCGCGCCGGAGCCGGAGCCGCCACCATGGACAGACGCCCACCCGGACCCTCCCTATTGTTTTGATATGCGTCCGGGAGTCCGCACCTTAGGGGGGGGGTTCTGTCACGCCTGGTCGAAATATATTATGTTTATTCTTCATTTATTCGGTCAGGCCAGGGTGTGACATGGGTTATTGTGGTGTGTGTTTTTGTCTTGGGGTTTGTTGGATGTCTAGCGTAGTCTATGGCTGACTGAGGCGGTTCTCAATCAGAGTCAGGTGATAATCGTTGTCTCTGATTGGGAACCATATTTAGGCAGTGTTTCGTGGGTGATTGTCCTTAGTGTCCTTGTTCCTGTCTCTATGTTAGTTTACACTAGTATAGGCTGTTTCGGTTTTCGTTACGTTCTTTTTGTTTTGTAGTATTTGTATTGATTCGTGTTTACGTTTTTTCATTAAACATGGATCGCAATCTACACGCTGCATTTTGGTCCGACTCTCCTTCGCCTACAGAAAAGCCGTAACAATTCCTGACATTGAATCCTAGTAAAAATTCCTTGTTTTAGGTCAGTTAGGATCACCAATTTATTTTAAGAATGTGAAATGCCAGAATAATAGTAGAGAGTATTTAAACTTTTACTTTTATTTCTTTCATCACATTCCCTGTGGGTCAAAAGTTTACATACACTCAATTAGTATTTGGTAGCATTGCCTTTAAATTGTTTCACTTGGGTCAAACATTTCAGGTAGCCTTCCACAAGTTTCCCACAATAAGTTGGGTGAATTTTGGCTCATTCCTCCTGACAGAGCTGGTGTAACTTAGTCAAGTTTGTAGGCCTTCTTGCTCGCACACACATTTTAAGTTCTGCCCACAGATTTTCTATGGGATTGAAGTCAGGGCTTTGTGATGGCCACTCCAATACCTTGACTTTGTTGTCCTTAAGCCATTTTGGAAGTATGCTTGGGGTCATTGTCCATTTGGAAGACCCAAGCTTTAACTTCTTGAATGATGTCTTGAGATGTTGCTTCAATATATCCACATATTTTTCCAGCTTCATGATGACATCTATTTTGTGAAGTGCTTCAGTCCCTCCTGCAGCAAAGCACTCCCACAACATGATGCTGATGATGCATGATGATGCTGCCACCCCTGTCCTTCACGGTTGGGATGTTGTTCATTGGCTTGCAATCCTCCCCCTTTTTCCTCTAAACATAACGATGGTCATTATGGCCAAACAGTTCTATTTTTGTTTCATCAGACCAAAAAGTACACTCTTTGTCCCCATGCGTAGTTGCATTCTGTAGTCTGGCTTTTTTATGGCAGTTTTGGAGCAGTGGCTTCTTCCTTTCTGAGCGGCCTTTCAGGTTATGTCGATATAGGACTCGTTTACTCTGGATATAGATACTTTTGTACCTGTTTCCTCCAGCATCTTCTCAGGGTTCTTTGCTGTTGTTCTGGGATTGATTTGCACTTTTTGCACCAAAGTACGTTCATCTCTAGGAGACAGAACGCGTCTCCTTCCTGAGCGGTATGACGGCTGCATGGTCCCATGGTGTTTATACTTGCGTACTGTTGTTTGTACAGATGATCGTGGTACCTTCAGACGTTTGGAAATTGCTCCCAAGGATGAACCAGACGTGTGGAGGTCTACAATGTTTTTTTATTTGCTGATTTCTTTTGATTGTCCCATGATGTCAAGCAAAGAGGCACTGAGTTTGAAGGTATGCCTTGAAATACATCCACAGGTACACCTCCAATTGTAATGGCTTTCTTCTGTTGAAGGAGGAGCGGACCAAAATGCAGCGTGATGGTTACTCATGTTTATTGAATGAAAGTAGACTAGAAAAATAATAACTGAACATGAACAAAAACAACAAACGGAACGTGAAAACCTAAACAGTCCTATCTGGTGAAGACACAGAGCCAGGAACAATCACCCACGAAAACACTCAAAGAATATGGCTGCCTAAATATGGTTCCCAATCAGAGACAACGATAATCACCTGACACTGATTGAGAACTGCCTCAGGCAGCCATAGACTAACGCTAGACATCCCACAAAACCCCAAGACAAAAACACACCACAATAACCCATGTCACACCCTGGCCTGACCGAATAAATGAAGAATAAACATAATATATTTCGACCAGGCGTGACACCAATTTACTCAAATTATGTCAATAAGCCTATCAGAAGCTTCTAAAGCCATGACATTGTTTTCTGGAATTATCCAAGCTGTTTAAAGGCACAGTCAACTTAGTGTATGTAAACTTCTGACCCACTGGAATTGTGATACAGTGAATTATAAGTGAAATAATCTGTCTGTAAACAATTGTTGGAAAAATTACTTGTGTCATGCACAAAGTAGATGTCCTAACCAACTTGCCCAAACTATAGTTTTTTAACAAGAAATTTGTGGAGTGGTTGAAAAACAAGTTTTAATGACCCCAACCTAAGTGTATGTAAACTAGTTTTAATGACCCCAACCTAAGTGTATGTAAACTTTAGATTTCAACTGTATGTAGAGCGTAATGACAGTGCATCCACTATATATTTACAGCAGCTGTCTGGTCCTGCCATGTCCCAGGAGAGAGAGAAAGCAGGTTTTTTTAGGCAGAGGCAGAGCTGTGGAGGGTGAGTCTGAGAGGAGGCAGAGGGCAGGGGTTTGGAGGGGGAGGGCAGGGGGTTTGGAGGGAGGAGTGTGGAGTGTGGAGGGAGAGCATTGGTTTGAAGGTAGGAGGAATGGAGGAGGGTAGAGGTTTGGAGGGAGGAGAGCACCGATTTGGAGGGAGGAGGGCAGGGGTTTGGAGGGGAGGGCAGGGGTTTGGGGAGGAGGATGGGAAGGATAGGGATTTCAGAAGGGAGAGCAGAGGTTTTGGAGCCCATGGACTAGGATCGGCGCTCTGACAGGAATTATGATTCGTTGTAATGAGATAAATGAAGTCCATAGACCAGGCATGCACTGAGCTGGGTCAGAGAAGAGTATGACTCGGCCAGAGAAGTAGGCCAGAGATCTACAGTAGGCCAGTAGGCCAGAGAGGAGAGAGATCTACAGAAGGCCAGAGAGGAGAGAGACCTGCAGTAGGCCAGAGAGGAGAGAGACCTGCAGTAGGCCAGAGAGGAGAGAGATCTGCAGGAGGCCAGAGAGGAGAGAGACCTGCAGTAGGCCAGAGAGGAGAGAGTAGGCCAGAGAGAGAGAGACCAGAGAGGAGACCTGCAGTAGGCCAGAGAGGAGAGAGACCTTCAGTAGGCCAGAGAGGAGAGAGACCTGCAGTAGGCCAGAGAGGGGAGAGAGACCTGCAGTAGGCCAGAGGCCAGAGAGGAGAGAGACCTGCAGTAGGCCAGAGAAGAGAAGAGACATGCAGTAGGCCAGAGAGGAGAGAGACCTGCAGTAGGCCAGAGAGGAGAGAGACCTGCAGTAGGCCAGAGAGGAGAAGAGACATGCAGTAGGCCAGAGAGGAGAGAGACCTGCAGTAGGCCAGATAGGACCTTTCTTCATCTAATAGTCTCAGCCCAGTGAATTATGCCCACCACCCAGCACAGTCCACACAGTAACATCCACAGAGCCAGTCAGCCTGATAAACTAACAGTCAGGAAGATTCAGCTTAAACCACTTGATAAATGGCACTGGCTGCTGGTCACATGCTCATAGAAAGAGAAAGCTCTGGGTGCCAGGATAAAATAGCTACTGTAGTCGGATCCAGAGACTCAGCCAGCTGGAGGCTAAATGAACTGTACATGGTTTCATTTTCCTGGAAGAATAGAGACAAATTGCAGTCAGAGAAGGTTTAGGAAGAGAAGATGCCTTGGAGAGTTAAATAAACAAATTAAGTTAACATGTGTAATGGGAATCTATTATAGATTGAATGTTGTTTGACTATTAAGCACCTAAACACTTTGTTGTTTCATGTTATATCTCATTGAATGTTGTTTCATGTTATATCTCATTGAATGTTGTTTAAATGATATATCTCATTGAATGTTGTTTAAATGATATATCTCATTGAATGTTGTTTAAATGTTATATCTCATTGAATGTTGTTTCATGTTATATCTCATTGAATGTTGTTTCATGTTATATCTCATTGAATATTGTTTAAATGTTATATCTCATTGGATGTTGTTTCATGTTACATCTCATTGAATGTTGTTTCAGGTTATATCCACAAACCCCTGTGTTATATCTCATTGAGGCTATATACAGGAGGTAAAACATCAGAGTCAGTATGGAGCAGTATACAGGGGGTACCGGAACAGTACATGTGGAGGCTATATACAGGGTTGTTCTTACAGAGTCAATGTGGCGCTATATACACGGGGTACCTGGATACAGCCCTTGGAGCTACGGTATACAGGCCATATACCACAGAGTCAATGTGGAGGCTATATACAGGGGTACCGGAACAGAGTCAATGTGGAGGCTATATACAGGGTACCGGAACAGAGACAATGTGGAGGCTATATACAGGGGGGGTACAGAGTCAATGTGGAGGCTATATACAGGGGAACAGAGTCAATGTGGAGGCTATATACAGGGGTACCGGTACAGAGTCAATGTGGAGGCTATATACAGAAGGTACCGGAACAGAGTCAATGTGGAGGCTATATACAGGGGGTACCGGTACAGAGTCAATGTGGAGGCTATATACAGGGGGTACCGGAACAGAGTCAATGTGGAGGCTATATACAGGGGGTACCGGTACAGAGTCAATGTGGAGGCTATATACAGGGGGTGCCAGTACAGAGTCAATATGGAGGCTATATACAGGGGGTACCGGTACAGAGTCAATGTGGAGGCTATATACAGGGGGTACCGGTACAGAGTCAATGTGGAGGCTATATACAGAAGGTACCGGTACAGAGTCAATATGGAGGCTATATACAGGGGGTGCCAGTACAGAGTCAATATGGAGGCTATATACAGGGGGTGCCAGTACAGAGTCAATATGGAGGCTATATACAGGGGGTGCCAGTACAGAGTCAATGTGGAGGCTATATACAGGGGGTACCGGTACAGAGTCAATGTGGAGGCTATATACAGAAGGTACCGGTACAGAGTCAATGTGGAGGATATATACAGGGGGTACCGGTACAGAGTCAATGTGGAGGATATATACAGGGGATACCGGTACAGAGTCAATGTGGAGGCTATATACAGAAGGTACCGGTACAGAGTCAATGTGGAGGATATATACAGGGGGTACCGGTACAGAGTCAATGTGGAGGACATATACAGGGGTACAGAGTCAATGTGGAGGCTATATACAGGGGGTACCAGTACAGAGTCAATGTGGAGGCTATATACAGGGTGCACCAGTACAGAGTCAATGTGGAGGCTATATACAGGGGGTAAAGGTACAGAGTCAATGTGGAGGCTATATACAGAAGGTACCGGAACAGAGTCAATGTGGAGGCTATATACAGGGGGTAAAGGTACAGAGTCAATGTGGAGGCTATATACAGAAGGTACCGGAACAGAGTCAATGTGGAGGCTATATACAGGGGGTACCGGTACAGAGTCAATGTGGAGGCTAAATACAGGGTGTACCGGTACAGAGTCAATGTGGAGGCTATATACAGGGTGTACCGGTACAGAGTCAATGTGGAGACTATATACAGGGTGTACCGGTACAGAGTCAATGTGGAGGCTATATACAGGGGGTACCGGTACAGAGTCAATGTGGAGGCTATATACAGGGGGTACCAGTACAGAGTCAATGTGGAGGCTATATACAGGGGGTACCGGTACAGAGTCAATGTGGAGGCTATATACAGGGTGTACCGGTACAGAGTCAATGTGGAGGCTATATACAGGGGGTACCGGTACAGAGTCAATGTGGAGGCTATATACAGGGTGTACCGGTACAGAGTCAATGTGGAGGATATATTCAGGGGTACAGAGTCAATGTGGAAGCTATATACAGGGGGTACCAGTACAGAGTCAATGTGGAGGCTATATACAGGGGGCACCAGTACAGAGTCAATGTGGAGGCTATATACAGGGGGTAAAGGTACAGAGTCAATGTGGAGGCTATATACAGGGGGTACCGGTACAGAGTCAATGTGGAGGCTATATACAGGGGGTACCGGTACAGAGTCAATGTGGAGGCTATATACAGGGGGTACAGGTACAGAGTCAATGTGGAGGCTATATACAGGGGGTACCGGTACAGAGTCAATGTGGAGGCTATATACAGGGGGTACCGGTACAGAGTCAATGTGGAGGCTATATACAGTGGGTACAGGTACAGAGTCAATGTGGAGGCTATATACAGGGGCTACCGGTACAGAGTCAACATGGTAGGTCTCTCTCCTCTCTGGCCTACTGCAGGTCTCTCTCTTCTCTGGCATACTGCAGGTCTCTACTGCAGGTCTCTCTCCTCTCTGGCCTACTGTAGGTCTCTCTCCCCTCTGGCTGGCCTACTGCAGGTCTCTCTCCTCTCTGGCCTACTGTAAGTCTCTCTCCTCTCTGGCCGACTGCAGGTCTCTCTCCTCTCTGGCCGACTGCAGGTCTCTCTCCTCTCTGGCCTACTGCAGGTCTCTCTCCTCTCTAGCCTACTGCAGGTCTCTCTCCTCTCTGGCCTACTGCAGTCTCTACTAGACTGGTTTTGTCCTACACTAGTCCTAATAGCTTCCCTACTAGACTGGTTTTGTGCTACACTAATCCTAATAGCTTCCCTACTAGACTGGTTGTGTGCTACACTACTCCTAATAGCTTCCCTACTAGACTGGTTTTGTCCTACACTACTCCTAATAGCTTCCCTACTAGACTGGTTTTGTCCTACACTAGTCCTAATAGCTTCCCTACTAGACTGGTTTTGTCCTACACTAGTCCTAATAGCTTCCCTACTAGACTGGTTTTGTCCTACACTACTCCTAATAGCTTCCCTACTAGACTGGTTTTGTCCTACACTAGTCCTAATAGCTTCCCTACTAGACTGGTTTTGTCCTACACTACTCCTAATAGCTTCCCTACTAGACTGGTTTTGTCCTACACTTGTCCTAATAGCTTCCCTACTAGTGTGACTACATCAGTGCGTTAATCATCTCTAGAAAGTGTCAGTGAATATAATATAGACCTACAGTTTTGGACAAGTACAACAGTAGTGCTAGATAACTTGAAAACACTGTGGTTAACTGTGGTTGTCAGTGTTTCATTCTCTGTATCTCACCATGTTTAGTGATTGTGGAAGTCCGGTCTTCTCTGTTGCTGTGGAAGAAGTGAGGCTGGTCACTGAATGTGTTGTTGAGTGGAGTTTGTCACTTTGTAGAATGACTTCCTTAGTGGGGCTTCCGTTCTGTCCGCAGGGCTCGGCTCTCTCTTCTCACTGCTGAGAAACTAACCCAATGGCCAAAGGCAAGCAGGCCTTGTTTTATGTAAGGTATATTGTCATGTCGTGTCATGAGATATGATTGTTCTCATCACTGGTCTGTACACCAAATGTATCCCTCTTTCCAGGTCCTTAACTCTAAAGTGAAATTGTATTATAATCTAATTTGGCATCTAGAGTGGAATCTTCTTAACCCTTCAATGCTAATCTAAAGGGTGGATTTCAACCCTTCAATGCTAATCTAAAGGGTGGATTTCAACCCTTCAATGCTAATCTAAAGGGTGGATTTCAACCCTTCAATGCTAATCTAAAGGGTGGATTTCAACCCTTCAATGCTAATCTAAAGGGTGGATACGAACCCTGTAGATGGGTGCGCCTCAACCCTTCAATGCTAATCTAAAGGGTGGATTTCAACCCTTCAATGCTAATCTAAAGGGTGGATTTCAACCCTTCAATGCTAATCTAAAGGGTGGATTTCAACCCTTCAATGCTAATCTAAAGGGTGGATTTTAACCCTTCAATGCTAATCTAAAGGGTGGATTTCAACCCTTGAATGCTAATCTAAAGGGTGGATTTCAACCCTTCAATGCTAATCTAAAGGGTGGATTTCAACCCTTCAATGCTAATCTAATGGAAGGATTTCATTCCTTCAATGCTAATCTAAAGGGTGGATTTCAACCCTTCAATGCTAATCTAAAGGGTGGATTTCAATTCCCCCTTCAATGCTAATCTAAAGGGTGGATTTCAACCCTTCAATGCTAATCTAAAGGGTGGATTTCAACCCTTCAATGCTAATCTAAAGGGTGGATTTCAACCCTTCAATGCTAATCTAAAGGGTGGATTTCAACCCTTCAATGCTAATCTAATGGAAGGATTTCAACCCTTCAATGCTAATCTAAAGGGTGGATTTCAACCCTTCAATGCTAATCTAAAGGGTGGATTTCAACCCTTCAATGCTAATCTAATGGAAGGATTTCATTTCTTCAATGCTAATCTAAAGGGTGGATTTCAACCCTTCAATGCTAATCTAAAGGGTGGATTTCAACCCTTCAATGCTAATCTAAAGGGTGGATTTCAACCCTTCAATGCTAATCTAAAGGGTGGATTTCAACCCTTCAATGCTAATCTAAAGGGTGGATTTCAACCCTTCAATGCTAATCTAAAGGGTGGATTTCAACCCTTCAATGCTAATCTAATGGAAGGATTTCAACCCTTCAATGCTAATCTAAAGGGTGGATTTCAACCCTTCAATGCTAATCTAAAGTGTGGATTTCAACCCTTCAATGCTAATCTAAAGGGTGGATTTCAACCCTTCAATGCTAATCTAAAGGGTGGATTTCAACCCTTCAATGCTAATCTAAAGGGTGGATTTCAACCCTTCAATGCTAATCTAAAGGGTGGATTTCAACCCTTCAATGCTAATCTAAAGGGTGGATTTTAACCCTTGCTAATCTAAAGGGTGGATTTCAACCCTTCAATGCTAATCTAAAGGGTGGATTTCAACCCTTCAATGCTAATCTAAAGGGTGGATTTCAACCCTTCAATGCTAATCTAAAGGGTGGATTTCATTCCCTTCAATGCTAATCTAAAGGGTGGATTTCAACCCTTCAATGCTAATCTAAAGGGTGGATTTCAACCCTTCAATGCTAATCTAAAGGGTGGATTTCAACCCTTCAATGCTAATCTAAAGGGTGGATTTCAACCCTTCAATGCTAATCTAAAGGGTGGATTTCAACCCTTCAATGCTAATCTAAAGGGTGGATTTCAACCCTTCAAAACAACAGACTTGTTTCTCTTCTTCATCATGGACAGACTGAAGGAGAGTTTATCCTCTTCATCATGGACAGACTGAATGATAGTTGTTTGTCCTCTTCATCATGGACAGACTGAAGGAGTGTTTATCCTCTTCATCATGGACACTATGATTATTATTTGTTTTTTTTCTGTGGTTTTCATATAAGCCCTCGTTGGTTCCCAACCTGCACACCTTTTCATCTGCACTGTTTGTCTTTCACTTGTCTATTTTATACCAACAAATAAACTAAAGTCAATAGAGGAGAGACGGAGGAGAGACTGCAGTCTTTATACAGTATAGCTGGTGTTTATAGTGAATTGACCCAGAGACTGTAGTCTATATACAGTACAGCTGGTGTTTATAGTGAGTTGACCCAGAGACTGTAGTCTATATACAGTATAGCTGGTGTTTATAGTGAGTTGACCCAGAGACTGTAGTCTTTATACAGTATAGCTGGTGTTTATAGTGAGTTGACCCAGAGACTGTAGTCTATATACAGTATAGCTGGTGTTTATAGTGAGTTGACCCAGAGACTGTAGTCTTTATACAGTACAGCTGGTGTTTATAGTGAGTTGACCCAGAGACTGTAGTCTTTATACAGTATAGCTGGTGTTTATAGTGAGTTGACCCAGAGACTGTAGTCTATATACAGTACAGCTGGTGTTTATAGTGACCATGTCCCATTCCTCATCACCCTGAAAGGAACACAGTGCACAGTGCTAGGACAGACCTCTGCCAACACACTACTTTACATCACTTATTAATGCTGATGATTTCCTCATGGACTTTTCAATGACTAGTGGAGTATAATGTACAAGTCTACAGATGTCATATTGATTGCTATTATGGAGGATATGCTGCGTGTCCCTGTTTGCAGACCTCTCTGCCCTGCCCTCTTCCTAAAGCAAATACCACTTGAAAAGAGTTGCTGGTGAAGAGGAGGTTGAATAGACCTGTTGTTTGTTTGTTCATTTGAATAATAATGCAGTATTTTGTTTCTGGGATTTGACATCTCTGTTCTGGGTGCTTGACTGTAAAGGCCCAGTGAAGTCAACATGCAGTTTTCCTGCATGATTGCATTGGCGGGGTTTTTTGTCTTTTGATATTGATATGAAAACGACTGCATTGGGCCTTTGTATAACCTGCCGCCTCAGTGGGTGCTGATAGCTCAGTCACTTTCGTCACTCTACAACTTCCAGTCCAACATTCAAGCCTTCTGCTTCACATCAAAAAGTTGCAGTGAATTGTGTACTGCATAGTTTCTCTAGACAGATGGGTTTCCTCTAGAGGTCGACCGATTAATCGGAATGGCCGATTAATTAGGGCCGATTTCAAGTTTCATAAAAATTGCCGATTTGTTCTTTTTTTTCCCCCAACAAATCACAAGTTTGTGTAGGCGGGGCTTAGAATGCGGGTGTTTATTGAGGGAGGAAACTAGAGGTTGACCGATTATGTTTTTCAACGCCTGTACCGATTATTGGAGAATCAAAAAAGCCGAGACCGATTAATTGTCCGATTTAATTTGTAAAAATTTATTTGTAATAATGACAATTACAACAATACTGAATGAACACTTATTTTAACTTAATATAATACATCAATAAAATCAATTTAGCCTCAAGTAGATAATGAAACATGTTCAATTTGGTTTAAATAATACAAAAACAAAGTGTTGGAGAAGAACGTAAAAGTGCAATATGTGCCATGTAAGAAAGCTATCATTTAAGTTCCTTGCTCAGAACATGAAAACATATTTTTTTTATTTTAATTTTATTTCACCTTTATTTAACCAGGTAGGCTAGTTGAGAACAAGTTCTGATTTGCAACTGCGACCTGGCCAAGATAAAGCATAGCAGTGTGAACAGACAACACAGAGTTACACATTGAGTAAACAATAAACAAGTCAATAACACAGTAGAAAAAAAGGGTCTATATACATTGTGTGCAAAAGGCATGAGGAGGTAGGCAAATAATTACAATTTTGCAGATTAACACTGGAGTGATAAATGATCAGATGGTCATGTACAGGTAGAGATATTGATGTGACAAGAGCAGAAAAGTAAATAAATAAAAACAGTATGGAGATGAGGTAGGTATAATTGGGTGGGCTATTTACCGATAAGACTATGTACAGCTGTAGCGATCGGTTAGCTGCTCAGATAGCAGATGTTTGAAGTTGGTGAGGGAGATAAAAGTCTCCAACTTCAGCGATTTCTGCAATTCGTTCCAGTCACAGGCAGCAGAAAACTGGAACGAAAGGCGGCCAAATGAGGTGTTGGCTTTAGGGATGATCAGTGAGATACACCTGCTGGGGCGCGTGCTACGGGTGGGTGTTGCCATCGTGACCAGGGAACTGAGATAAGGTGGAGCTTTACCTAGCATGGACTTGTAGATGACCTGGAACCAGTAGGTCTGGCGACGAATATGGAGCGAGGGCCAGCCGACTAGAGCATACAAGTCGCAGTGGTGGGTGGTATAAGGTGCTTTAGTGACAAAACGGATAGCACTGTGATAAACTGCATCCAGTTTGCTGAGCAGGTGCAGGCAGCGAACAGTTGAAAAGCATACAATTGGTTTTACTAGCGTTTAAGAGCAGTTGGAGGCCACGGAAGGAGTGTTGTATGGCATTGAAGCTTGTTTGGAGGTTAGATAGCACAGTGTCCGAGGACGGGCCGGAAGTATATAGAATGGTGTCGTCTGCGTAGAGGTGGATCAGGGAATCGCCTGCAGCAAGAGCAACATCATTGATATATACAGAGAAAAGAGTCGGCCCGAGAATTGAACCCTGTGGCACCCCCATAGAGCCTGCCAGAGGACCGGACAGCATGCCCTCCGATTTGACACACTGCACTCTGTCTGCAAAGTAGTTGGTGAACCAGGCAAGGCAGTCATCAGAGAAACCAAGGCTACTGAGTCTGCCGATAAGAATATGGTGATTGACAGAGTCGAAAGCCTTGGCAAGGTCGATGAAGACGGCTGCACAGTACTGTCTTTTATCGATGGCCGTTATGATATCGTTTAGTACCTTGAGCATGGCTGAGGTGCACCCGTGACCGGCTCGGAAACCCGATTGCACAGCGGAGAAGGTACGGTGTGATTCGAGATGGCCGGTGACCTGTTTGTTGACTTGGCTTTCGAAGACCTTAGATTGGCAGGGCAGGATGGATATAGGTCTGTAACAGTTTGGGCCAAGGGTGTCTCCCCCTTTGAAGAGGGGGATGACTGCGGCAGCTTTCCAATCCTTGGGGATCTCAGACGATATGAAAGAGAGGTTGAACAGGCTGGTAATAGGGGTTGCGACAATGGCAGCGGATAGTTTCAGAAATAGAGGGTCCAGATTGTCAAGCCCAGCTGATTTGTACGGGTCAAGGTTTTGCAGCTCTTTCAGAACATCTGCTATCTGGATTTGGGTAAAGGAGAACCTGGAGAGGCTTGGGCGAGTAGCTGCGGGGGGGGCGGATCTGTTGGCCGAGGTTGGAGTAGCCAGGCGGAAGGCATGGCCAGCCGTTGAGAAATGCTTGTTGAAGTTTTCGATAATCATGGATTTATTGGTGTTGACCGTGTTACCTAGCCTCAGTGCAGTGGGCAGCTGGGAGGAGGTGCTCTTGTTCTCCATGGACTTCACAGTGTCCCAGAACTTTTTGGAGTTGGAGCTACAGGATGCAAATTTCTGCCTGAAGAAACTGGCCTTAGCTTTCCTGACTGACTGAGTGTATTGGTTCCTGACTTCCCTGAACAGTTTCATATCACGGGGACTATTCGATGCTATTGCAGTCCGCCACAGGATATGAAAGCTGGTGGTTCCTTTTAACATGAGTCTTCAATATTCCCAGGTAAGAAGTTTTAGGTTGTAGTTATTATAGGAATTATAGGACTATTTCCCTCTGTACCATTTGTATTTCATTAACCTTAGACTATTGGATGTTCTTATAGGCACTTTAGTATTGCCAGTGTAACAGTATAGCTTCCGTCCCTCTCCTCGCTCCTCCCTGGGCTCGAACCAGCAACACAACGACAACAGCCACCCTCGAAGCAGCGTTACCCATGCAGAGCAAGGGGAACAACTACTAGAAGGCTCAGAGCGAGTGACGTTTGATACGCTATTAGCGCGCGCTAACTAGCTAGCCATTTCACTTCGGTTACACTAGCCTCATCTCGGGAGTTGATAGGCTTGAAGTCATAAACAGAGCAACGCTTGATGCACAACGAAGAGCTGCTGGCAAAACACAAAGAATGTGCTGTTTGAATGAATGTTTATGCACCTGCTTCTGCCGACCACCGCTCAGTCAGATACTTAGATATACTTGTATGCTCAGTCAGATTATATACAACGCAGGACACGCTAGATAATATCTAGTAATATCATCAACCATGTGTCGTAACTAGTGATTATGATTGATTGTTTTTTATAAGATAAGTTTAATGCTAGCCTAGCAACTTACCTTAGCTTACTGCATTCGCATAACAGGCAGTCTCCTTGTTGAGTGCAGCGAGAGAGAGGCAGGTCGTTATTGCGTTGGATTAGTTAACTGTAAGTTTGCAAGATTGGATCCCCCGAG
>NW_027009708.1:25000-41127 GCF_036934945.1 Oncorhynchus masou masou
AGTCTGTAGGAGTAAAGACATGTTCTCTCTAGGGCAGCACTAAACAGAGACTAGTCTGTAGGAGTAAAGACATGTTCTCTCTAGGGCAGCAGTAAACAGAGACTAGTCTGTAGGAGTAAAGACATGTTCTCTCTAGTGAAGCAGTAAACAGAGACTAGTCTGTAGGAATAAAGACATGTTCTCTCTAGGGCAGCAGTAAACAGAGACTAGTCTGTAGGAATAAAGACATGTTCTCTCTAGGGCAGCAGTAAACAGAGACTAGTCTGTAGGAATAAAGACATGTTCTCTCTAGGGCAGCAGTAAACAGAGACTAGTCTGTAGGAATAAAGACATGTTCTCTCTAGGGCAGCAGTAAACAGAGACTAGTCTGTAGGAGTAAAGACATGTTCTCTCTAGGGCAGCAGTAAACAGTGAGACTGGTGTGTTGGAGTTGAGATAGAAGAGAGTCTGGTGTCAATGCGTTGGGTCGCTGCCTGAGAGAGATGGCTACTTGCCATTCAGTACTAATGCTGAGTTGTTGTTAGTTATGTAGTGATCTGAGCAGAGGAGGGAATACCGGCTGTGTTCTTTGTGATGTAGTTTGTGTTGAGACTCCACATTGAGATATCATGAGGAGAGTTGCAGACCGCTGTAGGGGGAGCTAGTGGTGCTAACGGTTCCTGGTGCTAAAGGCTGTTGTACATGTTTATTCCTCTGGGTCCACCGGTTGCTTCATCATATGGCTGTTTGCATTCTGCTCCACATTGTGGGGTTCCAGAGACTCAGCAGAAGCAGAGAGAACAGTCTATGATCTGGGTGGCTGGAGTCTTTAATGATTTAATGGGGTTCCAGGGACTCAGCAGAAGCAGAGAGAACAGTCTATGATCTGGGTGTCTGGAGTCTTTAATGATTTAATGGGGTTCCAGGGACTCAGCAGAAGCAGAGAGAACAGTCTATGATCTGGGTGGCTGGAGTCTTTAATGATTTAATGGGGTTCCAGGGACTCAGCAGAAGCAGAGAGAACAGTCTATGATCTGGGTGGCTGGAGTCTTTAATGATTTAATGGGGTTCCATTGACTCAGCAGAAGCAGAGAGAACAGTCTATGATCTGGGTGGCTGGAGTCTTTAATGATTTAATGGGGTTCCAGGGACTCAGCAGAAGCAGAGAGAACAGTCTATGATCTGGGTGGCTGGAACAGTCTTTAATGAGTCTTTAATGGGTTCCAGGGACTCAGCAGAAGCAGAGAGAACAGTCTATGATCTGGGTGGCTGGAGTCTTTAATGATTTAATGGGGTTCCAGAGACTCAGCAGAAGCAGAGAGAACAGTCTATGATCTGGGTGGCTGGAGTCTTTAATGATTTAATGGGGTTCCAGGGACTCAGCAGAAGCAGAGAGAACAGTCTATGATCTGGGTGGCTGGAGTCTTTAATGATTTAATGGGGTTCCATTGACTCAGCAGAAGCAGAGAGAACAGTCTATGATCTGGGTGGCTGGAGTCTTTAATGATTTAATGGGGTTCAGCAGGGACTCAGCAGAAGCAGAGAGAACAGTCTGGAGTCTTTGATCTGGGTGGCTGGAGTCTTTAATGATTTAATGGGGTTCCAGGGACTCAGAGAGAACAGCAGATCTGGGTTGGGTTTTAAGAGTTAACAGTCTATGATCTGGGTGGCTAAGAGTCTTTAATGATTTAATGGGGTTCCAGGGACTCAGCAGAAGCAAGAGTTAAGAACAGTCTATGATCTGGGTGGCTGGAGTCTTTAATGATTTAATGGGGTTCCAGGGACTCAGCAGAAGCAGAGAGAACAGTCTATGATCTGGGTGGCTGGAGTCTTTAATGATTTAATGGGGTTCTGGAGTCAGGGACTCAGCAGAATCAGAGAGAACAGTCTATGATCTGGGTGGCTGGAGTCTTTAATGATTTAATGGGGTTCCAGGGACTCAGCAGAAGCAGAGATGAAACAGTCTATGATCTGGACCTGGCTGGAGTCTTTAATGACTTGCTGTGTGTTAGTCAGGTCACAACCCTATAAGTTATAATAAGAGTTATAGTAAGGTTAATCAGCTAGAGAAGGTTACAGGACTCAGCAGAAGCAGAGAGAACAGTCTATGATCTGGGTGTCTGGAGTCTTTAATGATTTAATGGGGTTCCAGGGACTCAGCAGAAGCACAGATGAAGTGCAGCAGGTGCTACCCCATGCTGGGGTGTCTGCAGGCCTCCATGTGATCGCTGTTGACCTGCTGTGTGGATAATAACAGCTTCTAATAAGAGCTGTTAGAGAAGACTTGCTGTGTGTTAGTCAGGTCACAATTATAAGAGTTAATAAGAGGTTATTATAAGAGTTAATAAGAACTGTTGTTGTGATTAATATGAGGTTATTACAAGAGTTAAGAGGTTATTACAAGAGTTAAGAGGTTATTACAAGAGTTAAGAGGTTATTACAAGAGTTAAGAGGTTATTATAAGAGTTAAGAGGTTATTGCAAGAGTTAAGAGGTTATTACAAGAGTTAAGAGGTTATTACAAGAGTTAAGAGGTTATTACAAGAGTTAAGAGGTTATTACAAGAGTTAAGAGGTTATTACAAGAGTTAAGAGGTTATTGCAAGAGTTAAGAGGTTATTACAAGAGTTAAGAGGTTATTACAAGAGTTAAGAGGTTATTACAAGAGTTAAGAGGTTATTACAAGAGTTAAGAGGTTATTACAAGAGTTAAGAGGTTATTATAAGAGTTAATAAGAACTGTTGTTGTGATTAGTACATTTCAACACAGAGGAAAGAGGGGTGTGAGACCGGTAGAAACCCTGTCCTTATGAGGCCTTTATACCAGTCTCAGTACAGTAAGGAACTGTGTTAGCTAGACTGGTAGAAACCCTGTCTTTATGAGGCCTTTATACCAGTTCATACAGTAAGGAACAGTTCTATCTAGACTGGTAGGTGAACCTAGACTGTCTTTATGAGGCCTTTATACCAGTCTCAGTACAGTAGGTTGATGAAGGAACTGTGTTATCTAGACTGGTAGAAACCCTGTCCTTATGAGACTTTATACCAGTCTCAGTACAGTAAGGAACTGTGTTATCTAGACTGGTAGAAACCCTGTCTTTATGAGACTTTATACCAGTCTCAGTATAGTTAAGGAACTGTGTTATCTAGACTGGTAGAAACCCTGTCTTTATGAGACTTTATACCAGTCTCAGTACAGTAAGGAACTGTGTAGACTGGTAGTTATCTTGACTAGGTAGATGACAGTAGTCACCCTCTCTGACTAGGTTAGGTTGATTTATACCAGTCTCAGTACAAAAGGAACTGTGTTATCTAGACTGGTAGAAACCTGTCTTTATGAGGCCTTGATACCAGTCTCAGTACAGTAAGGAACTGTGTTATCTAGACTGGTAGAAACCCTGTCTTTATGAGACTTTATACCAGTCTCAGTATAGTAAGGAACTGTGTTATCTAGACTGGTAGAAACCCTGTCTTTATGAGGCCTTTATACCAGTCTCAGTACAGTAAGGAACTGTGTTATCTAGGCTGGTAGAAACCCTGTCTTTATGAGACTTTATACCAGTCTCAGTACAGTAAGGAACTGTACCAGTTCTCTAGGCTCTAGTTCCCTCCTCTGACTGGTTAGAAACCCTGTCTTTAGGTTGAGACTTTATACCAGTCTCAGTATAGTAAGGAACTGGGTTAGCTAGACTGGTAGAAACCCTGTCCTTATGAGGCCTTTATACCAGTCTCAGTACAGTAAGGAACTGTGTTCGCTCGGTGCCCTAGTTCACTGGAGAACAGTTTAACAGAATTTCATGCCTGGTGAGTTACCAGCCCCTGGCATTGTGTTGCTGTGTGTACTTGGTTGTTTTCAGCACAACGAGATCGTAGTCTTCCCTGACTAGGTTCTTCCTCTGTGTTCTCCTGCCATTCTGTCAGTAGGCCCTGACTAGGTTATGATGCAAACTCATTTCTGACTATAGGTTTATCTATTCCCTTGGGTTATTTATGGGAATAGGACTGTAGTATTAAGTAGTGCCCTATTTAGGGAATAGGCAGCCCTTTGGAAAGCACTCTGTCAATCTGTACAGTTGATTTAACCTAATGACGATGGGTCATGTTCTGGAAGGAAATGCCCTCTTCTCCTTCTCCTGCATTTCAGTAATATCACAGTCAGTACTCAGTTCCCTGTCTGACTAGGTTAGGTTGATGACAGTAGTCAGTTCCCTCTCTGACTAGGTTAGGTTGATGACAGTAGTCAGTTCCCTCTCTGACTAGGTTAGGTTGATGACAGTAGTCAGTTCCCTCTCTGACTAGGTTAGGTTGATGACAGTCAGTTCCCTCTCTGACTAGGTTAGGTTGATGACAGTAGTCAGTTCCCTCTCTGACTAGGTTAGGTTGATGACAGTCAGTTCCCTCTCTGACTAGGTTAGGTTGATGACAGTAGTCAGTTCCCTCTCTGACTAGGTTAGGTTTATGACAGTAGTCAGTTCCCTCTCTGACTAGGTTAGGTTGATGACAGTAGTCAGTTCCCTCTCTGACTAGGTTAGGTTGATGACAGTACTCAGTTCCCTCTCTGACTAGGTTAGGTTGATGACAGTACTCAGTTCCCTCTCTGACTAGGTTAGGTTGATGACAGTAGTCAGTTCCCTCTCTGACTAGGTTAGGTTTATGACAGTAGTCAGTTCCCTCTCTGACTAGGTTAGGTTGATGACAGTAGTCAGTTCTCTCTCTGACTAGGTTAGGTTGATGACAGTAGTCAGTTCCCTCTCTGACTAGGTTAGGTTGATGACAGTAGTCAGTTCCCTCTCTGACTAGGTTAGGTTGATGACAGTAGTCAGTTCCCTCTCTGACTAGGTTAGGTTGATGACAGTAGTCAGTTCCCTCTCTGACTAGGTTAGGTTGATGACAGTAGTCAGTTCCCTCTCTGACTAGGTTAGGTTTATGACAGTAGTCAGTTCCCTCTCTGACTAGGTTAGGTTGATGACAGTACTCAGTTCCCTCTCTGACTAGGTTAGGTTGATGACAGTAGTCAGTTCCCTCTCTGACTAGGTTAGGTTTATGACAGTAGTCAGTTCCCTCTCTGACTAGGTTAGGTTTATGACAGTAGTCAGTTCCCGCTCTGACTGAAAAAGATGTCTGGACTAAAATGTGGTGTCCCTAAATGGAGTTAAGGAGTCCCCTCTGGTTGAAGGTCTTGTCCTCCTGGTATTGTCCTTGCAATATGTCACACACTGCAGTCTCCTGTATCAATCTGGAGAACTGGCACTTTAACATGGATTAAAAACATGCATGACTTGATGCAGTTGAAGAGGAAAACAGCAAACCACAATAGTTGGTACATTTATGATCACATCATAGAGTATCACATCACATCATAGAGGGTCACATCATAGAGGATCACATCATAGAGGACCACATCATAGAGGATCAACTCACATCATAGAGGATCACCTCACATCATAGAGGATCACATCATAGAGGATCACATCATAGAGGATCACATCATAGATGATCACATCACATCATAGAGGATCACCTCACATCATAGAAGATCACATCATAGATGATCACATCATAGAGGATCACACCATAGAGGATCGCCTCATAGAGGTTCACAACACATCATAGATGATCATAACATAGAGGATCAGATCATAGAGGATCACATCATAGAGGATCACATCATAGAGGATCACATCACATCATAGAGGATCACATCACATCATAGAAGATCACATCATAGATTATCACATCACATTCTAGAGGATCACCTCATAGAGGATCACATCATAGAGGATCATATCATAGAGGCTCACATCACATCATAGAGGATCACATCATAGAGGATCACATCATAGAGGATCACATCATAGAGGTTCACATCACATCATAGAGGATCACATCATAGAGGATCACATCATAGAGGATCATATCATAGAGGCTCACATCACATCATAGAGGATCACATCATAGAGGGTCACATCACAGCATAGAGGATCACATCATAGAGGATCACATCATAGAGGATCACATCAAAGAGGATCACATCATAGAGGATCACATCATAGAGGATCACATCAAAGAGGTTTACATCATAGAGAATCATATCATAGAGGATCACATCACATCATAGAGGCTCACATCATAGAGGTGGTCACATAGCTGCTCCAACAGTACAGTAATATCTATTGGTCACATACCTGCTCCAACAGTACAGTAATATCTATTGGTCACATACCTGCTCCAACAGTACAGTAATATCTATTGGTCACATACCTGCTCCAACAGTACAGTAATATCTATTGGTCACATACCTGCTCCAACAGTACAGTAATATCTATTGGTTACATATCTGCTCCAACAGTACAGTAATATCTATTGGTTACATATCTGCTCCAACAGTACAGTAATATCTATTGGTCACATACCTGCTCCAACAGTACAGTAATATCTATTGGTCACATACCTGCTCCCACAGTAATATCTATTAGTCACATACCTGCTCCAACAGTAATATCTATTGGTCACATACCTGCTCCAACAGTAATATCTATTGGTCACATACCTGCTCCAACAGTACAGTAATATCTATTGGTCACATACCTGCTCCAACAGTAATATATATTGGTCACATACCTGCTCCAACAGTACCGTAATATATATTGGTCACATACCTGCTCCAACAGTACAGTAATATCTATTGGTCACATACCTGCTCCCACAGTAATATATATTGGTCACATAACTGCTCCAACAGCACAGTCATATCTATTGGTCACATACCTGCTCCAACAGTACAGTAATATCTATTGGTCACATACCTGCTCCAACAGTACAGTAATATCTATTGGTCACATAGCTGCTCCAACAGTACAGTAATATATATTGGTCACATACCTGCTCCAACAGTACAGTAATATCTTTTGGTCACATACCTGCTCCAACAGTACAGTAATATCTATTGGTCACATAGCTGCCCCAACAGTAATATCTATTTGTCACATACCTGCTCCAACAGTACAGTAATATCTATTGGTCACATACCTGCTCCCACAGTAATATCTATTGGTCACATACCTGCTCCAACAGTACAGTAATATCTTTTGGTCACATACCTGCTCCAACAGTAATATCTATTGGTCACATACCTGCTCCAACAGTAATATCTATTGGTCACATACCTGCTCCAACAGTACAGTAATATCTTTTGGTCACATACCTGCTCCAACAGTAATATCTATTGGTCACATACCTGCTCCAACAGTACAGTAATATCTATTGGTCACATACCTGCTCCAACAGTACAGTAATATCTATTGGTTACATACCTGCTCCAACAGTACAGTCATATTTATTGGTCACATAGCTGCTCCAACAGTACAGTAATATCTATTGGTCACATACCTGTTCCAACAGTACAGTAATATCTATTGGTCACATACCTGCTCCAACAGTACAGTAATATCTATTGGTCACATACCTGCTCCAACAGTACAGTCATATCTATTGGTCACATACCTGCTCCAACAGTACAGTAATATCTAAAGTGAAGTAATGGAATAAAGAATATATACATATTTGGTGAGCAATGTCAGAGCGGCATAGACTAAGATAGGGTAGAATAGGATAGAATACAGTATATACATGTGTGATGACTAATGCAAAATATGTAAACACTATTAAAGTTGCTAATGTTCCATTATTAAAGTGACTAGTGTTCCATTATTAAAGTGACCAGTGTTCCATTTTTAAAGTGACTAGTGTTCCATTATTAAAGTGACTAGTGTTCCATTATTAAAGTGACTAGTGTTCCATTATTAAAGGGGCCAGTGTTCCATTATTAAAGGGGCCAGTGTTCCATTATTAAAGTGACCAGTGTTCCATTATTAAAGTGACTAGTGTTCCATTATTAATTGACCAGTGTTCCATTATTAAAGTGACCAGTGTTCCATTATTAAAGTGGCCAGTGTTTCATTATTAAAGTGACCAGTGTTCCATTATTAAAGTGACTAGTGTTCCATTATTAAAGTGACTAGTGTTCCATTATTAAAGTGACCAGTGTTCCATTATTAAAGTGACTAGTGTTCCATTATTAAAGTGACCAGTGTTCCATTATTAAAGTGACTAGTGTTCCATTATTCAAAGTGACTAGTGTTCCATTATTAAAGTGAATAGTGTTCCATTATTAAAGGCCAGTGTTCCATTATTAAAGGGCCAGTGTTCCATTATTAAAGGACCAGTGTTCCATTATTAAAGTGACTAAAGTGACCAGTGTTCCATTATTAAAGTGACTAGTGTTCCATTTTAAAGTGACCAGTGTTCCATTATTAAAGTGACCAGTGTTCCATTATTAAAGTGACAGTGTTCCATTATTAAAGTGACTAGTGTTCCATTATTAAAGTGAATAGTGTTCCATTTTCAAAGTGACCAGTGTTCCATTATTAAAGTGGCCAGTGTTCCATTATTAAAGGGCCAGTGTTCCACTAGTGTTCCATTATTAAAGGGGCCAGTGTTCCATTATTAAAGTGACCAGTGTACCATTATTAAAGCGACTAGTGTTCCATTATTAAAGGGGCCAGTGTTCCGTTATTAAAGCGACTAGTGTTCCATTATTAAAGGGGCCAGTGTTCCGTTATTAAAGGGGCCAGTGTTCCGTTATTAAAGCGACTAGTGTTCCATTATTAAAGGGGCCAGTGTTCCGTTATTAAAGCGACTAGTGCTCCGTTATTAAAGCGACTAGTGTTCCATTATTAAAGGGGCCTGTGTTCCGTTATTAAAGGGGCCAGTGATTCCAAGCTAAAGTGACCAGTGATTTGATGTTGTTGATAGATTTACAGAATGGGGTTATATCTCTCCATCTACTGACCTGTATTCATTGTGAAGGTAGCTAGAGTTTCATTAGGCTGACATGTTCATATTGGAGACAGAACTAGAGTTTCATTAGACTGACATGTTCACATCGGAGACAGAACAGATATTGAGTGGGTGGTGTGTTGGTTACTGCTGAGAAGTGGCTGATGTTTCCATCTCAGTGGATGGATGGATGGATGGATGGATGGATGGATGGATAGATAGACATATCCCCACCTCACCCCCTCCCCGCCTCACCCCTCCTCCCCGCCTCGCCGCCCACCCCACCTCACCCCCCCACCTCACCCTCCCCACCCCAACCCACCCCCCTCCCTGCCTCGTCCTGCCTCACCCCCTCCCCGCCTCCCCCCCCCCTTACCCGCCTCACCCCCTCCCTGCCTCACGTCCCCTCCCCGCCCCTGTGAAGGAAGGACTTTAGAAGGCCATCATGTTGATGAATGAGTGATGATGTAATGTGTTAGGTGTGGCGGATGTGGACCGGTCTCTGTGTTGTTGCCAGGCGTTATCTGTCACGGTGGAAGGATCTGAGTGTGTAGGTCTTTTGTGGCACGGTGCGCGTAGGGATTCAGTGTGGTGGTGTTCTATTTGTGGCTCATGTCAGTTGCCTAGGAGATAGTTGGCTGAATACCAGCAGGGGACTGGAGCTGACCTCGCCCAAACAGACAGACCCTCCTCCCTCCCTCCCTCCCTCCCTCCCTCCCTCCCTCCCTCCCTCCCTCCCTCCCTCCCTCCCTCCATCCATCCATCCATCCATCTATCCATCTATCCATCTATCCATCCTTCTAACCTCGCCCCAAACAGACAGACTCCTCTCCTCCTCCTCCTTCTCTCCATCCCTCCCTCTGCCTCGCCCAAACAGGCTGTCAGACTGGCTTCCTTGGTGCCTCTCCTCCACCTTTACTCCATCCATCCACCCCTCCATCCTTGGTGGTTATGAAGTATGACAGCAGCCGTATCTATCCACCATGTTGTTTCCCCCTGTCCTGACACTAGATGTTTCCTCTGATAGGACCAGCCGTATCTATCCACCATGTTGTTTCCCTCCTGTCCTGTCACACCAGATGTTCTCTGATATGAATTAGCCATCTAGCAGGTAACTGGGAATTCTCAACTTCAGAAGCAATATCACCAACCACTCAGATACTTCACCAAAACCTGAAAGCACTGGTCAACAAAAAGAAAGCATTTTGATATTTTAATGGTCATAGATGTAGCCCAAGCAGAAAATAACTTCATTAGGACAGCCAGCCAGCCAGCCAGCCAGCCAGCCAGCCAGCCATGATGTGATGGCCCAATAACAGACCAGCGTGGTGTCTGAGTGTTTAGGACAGCGGTACTGCCAGGGTGTTAGATGAGGACTGGGACAAAAATGACAGGCTGGCCAAGTGGAGATGATTTATCCAACCCTGCACTAGATCTGCACCTTAAACTATACAACAGGTGTAGACCTTAAACTATACAACAGGTGTAGACCTTAAACTATACAACAGGTGTAGACCTTAAACTATACAACAGGTGTAGACCTTAAACTATACAACAGGTGTAGACCTTAAACTATACAACAGGTGTAGACCTTAAACTATACAACAGGTGTCGACCTTAAACTGTACAACAGGTGTAGACCTTAAACTATACAACAGGTGTAGACCTTAAACTATACAACAGGTGTAGACCTTAAACTATACAACAGGTGTAGACCTTAAACTATACAACAGGTGTCGACCTTAAACTATACAACAGGTGTATACCTTAAACTATACAACAGGGGTAGACCTTAAACTATACAACAGTGGTAGACCTTAAACTATACAACAGGGGTAGACCTTAAACTATACAACAGGTGTAGACCTCACAGTGAAATGCTTACTTACAAGCCCTTAACTAACAATGCTTTAAGAAGTTAAGAAAAAAAGTGTTAAGTAAAAAATTGAAAATAAAAGTAACAAATAATTAAACAGCATAGGTAAAATAACAATAGCGAGGCGATATACCGGTACAGAGTCAGTGTGGAGGCTAATACAGGGGGTAAACAGCATAGGTACAGAGTCAATGTGGAGACTATATACAGGGGGGTGTACAGAGTCAGTGTGGAGGCTATATACAGGGGGTACCGTACAGAGTCAATGTGGAGACTATATACAGGGGGTGTACAGAGTCAGTGTGGAGGCTATATACAGGGGGTACCGTACAGAGTCAATGTGGAGACTATATACAGGGGGTACAGGTACAGAGTCAATGTGGAGGCTATATACAGGGGGTACCGGTACAGAGTCAATGTGGAGGCTATATACAGGGGGTACAGGTACAGACAATGTGGAGGAGTACTGGCACAGTCAATGTGGAGGTTATATACAGGGGGTACCGGTACAGAGTCAATGTGGAGGCTATATACAGGGGTACCAGTACTGAGTCAATGTGGAGGCTATATTACAGGGGGTACCGGAACAGAGTCAATGTGCGGGGTCAACGGTTAGTTGAGGTAATTGAGGTAATATTTAAAGCATTATTTAAACATTATTAAAGTGACATTATTAAAGTAGGATAAAGTAGCCAGTGATTCCATGTATAATGGCGGCAGGCTAGGTGCATAACCGGGGGTACAGCTGGCTAGTGACAGCTATTTAACAGACATCAGGAGTCTATCGCCCATGACACGGGGGTATTCTGACACACTGCCACATACTTAAAACAACGTTAGAGGCGGCTTATGATAGAGAAATGAACATTCAATTCTCTGGCAACAGCTCTGTTGGACATTTCTGCAGTCAGCATGCCAAAAACACGCTCCTCAAAACTTGAGACATTTGTGGCATTGTGTTGTGTGACAAAAGTCACACATTCTAGAGTGGTTTTTAATGTTCACAGCACAAGGTGCACCTGTGTAATGATCATGCTGTTTAATCAGCTTCTTGATATGCCACACCTGTTAGATATTAGCTTTTTTGTGTATGGAACATTTCTGGGATTTTTTTTATTTCAGCTCATGAAACATGGGACCAACACTTACATGTTGCATTTATATTTTTGTTCAGTTTATATGACTGGCAAATATTAGTAGTGACTTGATCACCTCTCTTAAGTGGGGCTGTAGGAGTGATTCACCTCTCTTAAGTGGGGCTGCCGGAGTGATTCACCTCTCTTAAGTGGGGCTGCAGTGATTCACCTCTCTTAAGTGGGGCGGAGGATTCACCTTTCTTAAGTGGGCTGCAGGAGTGATTCACTTCTTCAGTGGGCCTGCAGGAGTGATTCACCTCTTAAGTGGGCTGCGTAAAAATGATAGAGTGATTCACATTCAAGTGGGGCTGCAGGAGTGATTCAGCTCTGTTGGACCTTCTGCAGTGATTCACCTCTTAAGTGATAACTAGTACTGCTCCCTCAAAATGATCTACAGGTGAAATGTTGCATATGCTTTATCTATTACCAAAACTACTTACATTCTACTGGTTATTAATGTTTATATCAACAAAAACAGCATTGATGGTATTGGAAAATCATACTGGTGATATTTTGAAATTTCCTGAGATATGATACACTGTATACAGTATAACACCCAACCCTATTAGAAATGAACTATGACTTTACACAGACAGTTATTGTCTACTTCATAGTTGTGTTCTTTCCGCTCATTTGGCAGTTGGTGGTACTACATAACACGTTGGATGGATGTGTTCTGTGACTGTTCTGCTGCCATGGTAACGGTTTAGCAGTGCTCTGTGCTCTTGTATGGGTATTGTATTACCTTGTATTCCCCTGGAGCACAGGGCAGAGTGGAGACTGAGGCTGTTCCTCCTCTCTTATCACAAATATAGAGTCCTCCATTAGACTCCTCAACACAATGACAACTCTTTTCTTCTCCATTTCTGTGAATGCTTTCCAAATCAAGGTTCACCTCTCTTAATCACCCTTGCTCTTGGCTACTGAACCCTGTGATTCACCTGCTCTTAAGTGGCTACTGAACCTCTGCTTTGGCCTACTGAACCCTGCTCTTACTGAACCCTGCTCTGCTCTGCCTAGCTCTGTAGTGTACTGAACCCTGCTGGCTACTGAACCCTGCTCTTCAGAACCCTGGCTCTGAACCCTGCTCTGGCTACTGAACCCTGCTCTGGCTAAGTGAACCCTGCTCTGGCTACTGAACCCTGCTCTGCTCTGCCTACTGAACCTGCTCTGGCTACTGAACCATGCTCTGGCTACTGAACCCTGCTCTGTAGTGAGTACTGAACCCTGCTCTATACTGCTACTGAACCCTGCTCTGCTCTGGCTACTGAACCCTGCTCTGTACTGAACCCTCCATACTGGCTACTGAACCCTGCACTGCTTTGCTCTGGCTACTGAACCCTGCTCTGCTCTGCTACTGAACCCTGCTCTGCTCTAGCTACTGAACCCTGCTCTGCTACCTGAACCCTGCTACTGAACCCTGCTCTGCCTGCTCTGCCTAGCTGAACCATGCTCTGGCTACTGAACCCTGCTCTGCTCTGAGTACTGAACCCTGCTCTATAGTGGGGTACGGAACCCTGCTCTGCTCTGGCTACTGAACCCTGCTCTGTAGTGGGTACTGAACCCTGCTCTATACTGGGTACTGAACCCTGCTCTGCTCTGCTCTGGCTACTGAACCCTGCTCTGCTCTGGCCACTGAACCCTGCTCTGGCTACTGAACCCTGCTCTGTAGTGGGTACTGAACCCTGCTCTGCTCTGCTCTGGCTACTGAACCCTGCTCTGCTCTGGCCACTGAACCCTGCTCTGCAGCACTGAACCTGCTCTGTAGTGGGTACTGAACCCCCTGCTCTGGCTACTGAACCTGTCTGGCTACTGAACCCTGCTCTATAGTGGGTACTGAACCCTGCTCTGCTCTGGCTACTGAACCCTGCTCTGCTCTGGCTACTGAGCCCTGCTCTGCTCTGGCCACTGAACCCTGCTCTGGCTACTGAACCCTGCTCTGTAGTGGGTACTGAACCCTGCTCTGCTCTGCTCTGGCTACTGAACCCTGCTCTGCTCTGGCCACTGAACCCTGCTCTGCTCTGGCTACTGAACCCTGCTCTGTAGTGGGTACTGAACCCTGCTCTGCTCTGGCTACTGAACCCTGCTCTGGCTACTGAACCCTGCTCTGCTCTGGCTACTGAACCCTGCTCTGCTCTGGCTACTGAACCCTGCTCTGTAGTGAGTACTGAACCCTGCTCTATACTGACTACTGAACCCTGCTCTGCTCTGGCTACTGAACCCTGCTCTGGCTACTGAACCCTGCTCTGGCTACTGAACCCTGCTCTGTAGTGGCTACTGAACCATGCTCTGCTCTGCTACTGGCTACTGAACCCTGGTCTGGCTGGACACTGAACCCTGCTCTGCTCCTAGCTACTGAACCCTGCTCTGCTCTGGCTACTGAACCCTGCTCTGCTCTGCCTACTGAACCCTGCTCTATACTGACTACTGAACCCTGCTCTGCTCTGGCTACTGAACCCTGCTCTGTAGTGGGTACTGAACCTGCTCTGCTCTGGCTACTGAACCCTGCTCTGGTGGGTACTGAACCCTGCTCTGCTATGGATACTGAACCCTGCTCTGCTCTGCTCTGGCTACTGAACCCTGCTCTGCTCTGGCTACTGAACCCTGCTCTGCTCTGCTCTGGCTACTGAACCCTGCTCTATACTGGGTACTGAACCCCCTGCTCTGCTACTGAACCCTGCTCTGCTCTGGCTACTGAACCCTGCTCTGCTCTGGCTACTGAACCCTACTCTGCTCTGGGTACTGAACCCTGCTCTGCTCTGCTCTGGCTACTGAACCCTGCTCTGTAGTGGGTACTGAACCCTGCTCTATACTGGCTACTGAACCCTGCTCTACTCTGGCTACTGAACCCTGCTCTGGCTACTGAACCCTGCTCTGGCTACTGAACCCTGCTCTGCTCTGCTCTGCCTACTGAACCCTGCTCTGCTCTGGCTACTGAACCCTGCTCTGCTCTGGCTACTGAACCCTGCTCTGTAGTGAATACTGGCTACTGCTGCTGCTCTACTGAACCCTGCTCTGGCTACTGAACCCTGCTCTGGCTACTGAACCCTGCTCTGCTCTGCTCTGCCTACTGAACCTTGCTCTGTAGTGGGTACTGAACCCTGCTCTATACTGGCTACTGAACCCTGCTCTGCTCTGGCTACTGAACCCTGCTCTATACTGACTACTGAACCCTGCTCTGTAGTGGCTACTGAACCATGCTCTGCTCTGCTCTGGCTACTGAACCCTGCTCTGGCTACTGAACCCTGCTCTGCTCTGTCGTGGCTACTAAACCCTGCTCTGCTCTGGCTACTGAACCCTGCTCTGTAGTGAATACTGAACCCTGCTCTATACTGACTACTGCACCCTGCTCTGCTCTGGCTACTGAACCCTGCTCTGTAGTGGGTACTGAACCCTGCTCTGCTACTGCTCTACTGAACCCTGCTCTGCTCTGCTCTGGCTACTGAACCCTGCTCTGCTCTGGCTACTGAACCCTGCTCTGTCGAACCCTGCTCTGTAGTGAGTAGCTACTGAACCCTGCTCTGCTAGTGGGTACTGAACCCTGCTCTATACTGCTCTGGCTACTGAACCCTGCTCTGCTCTGGCTACTGAACCCTGCTCTGCTCTGGCTACTGAACCCTGCTCTGTAGTGGGTACTGAACCCTGCTCTATACTGGGTGAACCCTGCTCTACTCTACTGGGTACTGAACCCTGCTCTGCTCTGGGTATTGAACCCTGCTCTGCTACTGAACCCTGCTCTGTGGGTACTGAACCCTGTTCTGTACTGGGTACCTGAACCCTGTCCTGTAGTGGGTACTGAACCCCTGCTCTGAGTACTGAACCCTGCTCTTGTGGTACTATTGAACCCTGCTCTGTAGTGTTTACTGAACCCTGTCCTGTACTGGGTACTGAACCCTGTCCTGTACTGGGTACTGAACCCTGTCCTGTACTGGGTACTGAACCCTGTCCTGTACTGGGTACTGTGAGGCCCCTGCAGCAGCTGCTGATTTTAACCTCTAATGCTGTACTCCAACTGGGGAAACTGTTGTTTCAAAACATAGTTTGCATCTCAAATGGCACCCTATTCCCTATATAGTACACTACTTTTGACCATCTCTGTAATGAGTGCCCTGAGAGTCAGGAAGCAAGTTCAGGGAGTGAATGTTTTAATTACTAAAACAATCAACACAAACCAAAAACGCACCAACATGAAACAGAGTCAATAACCTGAGGAAAGAACCAAGGGTAGTGACAGATACAGGGAAGATAATCTAGGTGGAGTCCAGGTGAGTGTCATGAGGCGTGAGACAATGGTGACAGGT
>NW_027009709.1:0-41114 GCF_036934945.1 Oncorhynchus masou masou
GGCGTTTCAGAGCTGAGGGTAGCTGGCTAGTGTTAATCTAGTGAAGCATGGCGTTTCAGAGCTGAGGGTAGCTGGCTAGTGTTAATCTAGTGAAGCATTGTGTTTCAGAGCTGAGGGTAGCCGGCTAGTGTTAATCTAGTGAAGCATGTCGTTTCAGAGCTGAGGGTAGCCGGCTAGTGTTAATCTAGTGAAGCATGGCGTTTCAGAGCTGAGGGTAGCCAGCTAGTGTTAATCTAGTGAAGCATGGCGTTTCAGAGCTGAGGGTAGCCGGCTAGTGTTAATCTAGTGAAGCATGGCGTTTCAGAGCTGAGGGTAGCCGGCTAGTGTTAATCTAGTGAAGCATGGCGTTTCAGAGCTGAGGGTAGCCGGCTAGTGTTAATATAGTGAAGCATGGCGTTTCAGGTCTGGGGGTAGCTGGCTACTGTTAATCTAGTGAAGCATGGCATTTCAGAGCTGTGGGTAGCTGGCTAGTGTTACTACGTGGTGGTACAGCAGGTTTCTAGCAGGTAGTCAGTTATTGGGTCATTATATTAAGTACATAGACCAACACTGCCCTGGGTCATAGTATTGAGTATTAACCTCCTTAGATCCTAAACCTTTGTCAGCTTTACAAGACCTGGCCACTCACCTTTATTCAAATGAATTACAACTTTAATTAGGAGGAATCCATGTACAGACATAGTGTTAAAGAGATGTTCTGGGCCGTGAAAACAACTTTATTAAAGAGATGTTCTGGGCCAGGAAAAACAATTTTATTAGAGATGTTCTGGACCATGAAAACAACTTTATTAAAGAGATGTTTTGGGCCATAAAAACAACTTTATTAATGAGATGTTCTGGGCCGTGAAAACAATGTTATTAAAGAGATGTTCTGGGCCATGAAAACAACAGGAAGATTTTTAAAGGCACAGCACCTTGGGGTGGAACTGAGTGAGCTGAAGGGAGTTTGAGTGATTATTAGACATAAATTATGGTCAGTTACTGTACAGTCTTATTTAACATCGACTGGTCATATTTTATAATGAGCTGATATGAAGAACATGACAGCCGAAGAGTCCAGTTTGCTCCCCTCACTGCAAGGAAAGGCATATTGCATCTACTAATATGGACGTGATAGAACTGGTTCTGTACCGCGTTAATCTGAGTCCAAAACCTGTACACAGCAGTGTTCTATATATTGGACTGTTGCTTTCATACTTTTCCAATTCTGAACGGAGCTCAAGCAATTTCTCCAACTGTCTTGTTAATACAGACAAATGAATAGAGAACAGAGTTGGGAATTGTGGGGAGGTGCACGTTCAGGCTGAGCATCCCCCCGTTGATGGTGGTCTCAGAACAACGTAGCAATGGGACGTTGAACTATCGCGTCCTAGCTTCTGTGGATTATGATTTACGCTCCAACAAATAGGATGTGATTCAGCTGCTTGTGTTTTCTAGGAAATGACAAGAGCTGCTTTTGTTCTCTAGGAAGTCACACAGCCAAAAGAGGAGAGGTCAAGAGGAAAGGCATTCACAGCAATAACAGCCTGGACTGTCAAACAGACAGATCCACTTGAAGACATGGGTAAATCACTAAACACAGTATTAAGATACAATACATGTTGAAACTGGAGATGGAAGGGCAGAGGAGAGCCAAACCAGAGACTGGATAGAGGAGGGCCAAACCAAAGACTGGATGGAGGAGGGCCAAACCAGAGACTGGATAGAAGAGAGCCAATCCAGAGACTGGATAGAGGAGGGCCAAACCAAAGACTGGATGGAGGAGGGCCAAACCAGAGACTGGACAGAGGAGGGCCAAAACAAAGACTGGATGGAGGAGGGCCAAACCAAAGACTAGATAGAGGAGAGCCATACCAGAGACTGGATAGAGGAGGGCCAAACCAAAGACTGGATGGAGGAGGGCCAAACCAGAGACTGGATAGAGGAGAGCCAAACCAGAGACTGGATAGAGGAGAGCCAAACCAGAGACTGGACAGAGGAGGGCCAAACCAAAGACTGGATAGAGGAGAGCCAAACCAGAGACTGGACAGAGGAGGGCCAAACCAAAGACTGGATGGAGGAGGGCCAAACCAGAGACTGGATAGAGGAGAGCCAAACCAGAGACTGGATAGAGGAGGGCCAAAACAAAGACTGGATGGAGGAGGGCCAAACCAAAGACTAGATAGAGGAGAGCCATACCAGAGACTGGATAGAGGAGGGCCAAACCAAAGACTGGATGGAGGAGGGCCAAACCAGAGACTGGATAGAGGAGAGCCAAACCAGAGACTGGATAGAGGAGAGCCAAACCAGAGACTGGACAGAGGAGGGCCAAACCAAAGACTGGATAGAGGAGAGCCAAACCAGAGACTGGACAGAGGAGGGCCAAACCAAAGACTGGATGGAGGAGGGCCAAACCAGAGACTGGACAGAGGAGGGCCAAACCAAAGACTGGATGGAGGAGGGCCAAACCAGAGACTGGATAGAGGAGAGCCAAACCAGAGACTGGATAGAGGAGAGCCAAACCAGAGACTGGATAGAGGAGAGCCAAACCAGAGACTTCATAGAGGAGGGCCAAAAAAGACTGGATGGAGGAGGGCCAAACCAGAGACTGGATAGAGGAGAGCCAAACCAGAGACTTCATAGAGGAGGGCCAAAACAAAGACTGGATGGAGGAGGGCCAAACCAGAGACTGGATAGAGGAGAGCCAAACCAAAGACTGGATAGAGGAGAGCCAAACCAGAGACTGGAAGGAGGAGGGCCAAACCAAAGACTGGATGGAGGAGGGCCAAACCAAAGACTGGATAGAGGAGAGCCAAACCAGGGACTGGACAGAGGAGGGCCAAACCAAAGACTGGATGGAGGAGGGCCAAACCAGAGACTGGATAGAGGAGGGCCAAACCAAAGACTGGATGGAGGAGGGCCAAACCAAAGACTGGATGGAGGAGGGCCAAACCAGAGACTGGATAGAGGAGAGCCAAACCAGAGACTGGATAGAGGAGGGCCAAACCAAAGACTGGATGGAGGAGGGCCAAACCAGAGAATGGATAGAGTAGGGCCAAACCAAAGACTGGATAGAGGAGGGCCAAACAAGAGACTGGATAGAGGAGGGCCAAACCAGAGACTGGACAGAGGAGGGCCAAACCAGAGACTGGACAGAGGAGGGCCAAACAAGAGACTGGATAGAGGAGGGCCAAACCAGAGACTGGACAGAGGAGGGCCAAACCAGAGACTGGACAGAGGAGGGCCAAACCAAAGACTGGACAGAGGAGGGCCAAACCAGAGACTGGATAGAGGAGAGCCAAACCAGAGACTTCATAGAGGAGGGCCAAACCAAAGACTGGACAGAGGAGGGCCAAACAAGAGACTGGATAGAGGAGGGCCAAACCAGAGACTGGACAGAGGAGGGCCAAACCAGAGACTGGACAGAGGAGGGCCAAACCAAAGACTGGACAGAGGAGAACCAAACCAGAGACTGGATGGAGGAGGGCCAAACCAAAGACTGGATGGAGGAGGGTCAAACCAGAGTCTGGATGGAGGAGAGCCAAACCAGAGACTGGATAGAGGAGGGCCAAACCAAAGACTGGATGGAGGAGGGCCAAACCAAAGACTGGATGGAGGAGAGCCAAACCAGAGACTGGATGGAGGAGGGCCAAACCAAAGACTGGATGGAGGAGAGCCAAACCAGAGACTGGATGGAGGAGGGCCAAACCAGAGACTGGATGGAGGAGAGCCAAACCAGAGACTGGATGGAGGAGGGCCAAACCAGAGACTGGATGGAGGAGAGCCAAACCAGAGACTGGATGGAGGAGGGCCAAACCAAAGACTGGATGGAGGAGGGCCAAACCAGAGTCTGGATGGAGGAGAGCCAAACCAGAGACTGGATAGAGGAGGGCCAAACCAAAGACTGGATGGAGGAGGGCCAAACCAAAGACTGGATAGAGGAGAGCCAAACCAGAGACTGGATAGAGGAGGGCCAAACCAAAGACTGGATGGAGGAGGGCCAAACCAGAGACTGGATGGAGGAGAGCCAAACCAGAGACTGGATAGAGGAGGGCCAAACCAAAGACTGGATGGAGGAGGGCCAAACCAGAGACTGGATAGAGGAGAGCCAAACCAGAGACTAGACAGAGGAGGGCCAAACCAAAGACTGGACAGAGGAGGGCCAAACCAGAGACTGGACAGAGGAGGGCCAAACCAGAGACTGGATGGAGGAGGGCCAAACCAAAGACTGGACAGAGGAGGGCCAAACCAGAGACTGGACAGAGGAGGGCCAAAACAAAGACTGGACAGAGGAGGGCCAAACCAGAGACTGGATAGAGGAGGGCCAAACCAGAGACTGGATAGAGGAGAGCCAAACCAGAGACTGGATAGAGGAGGGCCAAACCAAAGACTGGATGGAGGAGGGCCAAACCAGAGACTGGACAGAGGAGGGCCAAACCAAAGACTGGACAGAGGAGAACCAAACCAGAGACTGGATGGAGGAGGGCCAAACCAAAGACTGGATAGAGGAGGGCCAAACCAGAGACTGGATAGAGGAGAGCCAAACCAGAGACTGGATAGAGGAGGGCCAAACCAAAGACTGGATGGAGGAGGGCCAAACCAGAGACTGGACAGAGGAGGGCCAAACCAAAGACTGGACAGAGGAGGGCCAAACCAAAGACTGGACAGAGGAGGGCCAAACCAAAGACTGGACAGAGGAGAATCAAACCAGAGACTGGACAGAGGAGGGCCAAACCAGAGACTGGATAGAGGAGAGCCAAACCAGAGACTGGATAGAGGAGGGCCAAACCAAAGACTGGATAGAGGAGGGCCAAACCAGAGACTGGATAGAGGAGAGCCAAACCAGAGACTGGATAGAGGAGGGCCAAACCAAAGACTGGATGGAGGAGGGCCAAACCAGAGACTGGATAGAGGAGGGCCAAACCAAAGACTGGATAGAGGAGAGCCAAACCAAAGACTGGACAGAGGAGGGCCAAACCAAAGACTGGACAGAGGAGAACCAAACCAGAGACTGGACGTCTTATCAGCGTGGGTGACACACATGCGTGAGCACACACACACACACACACACACACACACACACACACACACACACACACACACACACACACACACACAGCACACCAGCACGCTTCTCCTTAAGCAAACATCCTGGCTTTATCATGATATAGCAGCTTCAGTACTGTGTACAGTTTGTGCTTGGTTGACCAAAGTACAGGGCGTATGATGCATGTCCAACTACCTGCCCATCTCCACGGTACAGGGCAGATGATGCATGTCCAACTACCTGCCCATCTCCACGGTACAGGGCAGATGATGCATGTCTAACTACCTGCCCATCTCCACGGTACAGGGCAGATGATGCATGTCCAACTACCTGCCCATCTCCACGGTACAGGGCAGATGATGCATGTCCAACTACCTGCCCATCTCCACGGTACAGGGCAGATGATGCATGTCCAACTACCTGCCAATCACCACGGTACAGGGCAGATGATACATGTCTAACTACCTGCCCATCTCCACGGTACAGGGCAGATGATGCATGTCTAACTACCTGCCCATCTCCACGGTACAGGGCAGATGATGCATGTCCAACTACCTGCCCATCACCACGGTACAGGGCAGATGATGCATGTCTAACTACCTGCCCATCTACACGGTACAGGGCAGATGATGCATGTCTAACTACCTGCCCATCTCCACGGTACAGGGCAGATGATGCATGTCTAACTACCTGCCCATCTCCACGGTACAGGGCAGATGATGCATGTCTAACTACCTGCCCATCTCCACGGTACAGGGCAGATGATGCATGTCCACCTACCTGCCCATCTCCACGGTACAGGGCAGATGATGCATGTCTAACTACCTGCCCAGCACCACGGTACAGGGCCCCATGAGCTCAGAGCTCAAACGACCTTCTAAAGAATAATCTTGGTCACTTTTCCAAGCATTTATATCAACTACTTACAGTGCCAAATCAGACATGAACTACAGCTATGATAAATGATACAAGCCATTTCTCTTTCAGAGATACAACTTACAGTTTATTTTCCATGAAGACAATAAACAAAGTTTGGCAGACAGACGAAATGAGGTTGAGGTTGATACGTATCTGTTCATGCTTGGCAATGTCCCAAATGGAACACTTTTGCCATATATAGTGCACTACATTTGACCAAGGGCAGTGCACTAAATAGGAAATAGGGGCCATTTGGAACGCACCCCTCTTTTCATTCTGATATTCCAGACTTGTCCCATAGTGATGTCATCCTGAACCATGTTGGTTATAGCAGCAGTAACACAGAACCTTCACTTCCACACCACAGTGATCTGGACTATACAACACTACAAATAAAAGCTACCTGTTCAGCGTGATAGAAACATGAAGATGGTTATCATTACATTAGTGATAAAGTCAATATCTAAATCACTTGTTTGGATCTATTTGTATTTAACCTTTATTTATCCATGAAGTCCTGTTGGTTAATTAAAGACCTCTTTACAAGGAGATCTTGTTTACCAGTCACTGTTCAGTGGTACCAATGTCCACTAATAATCACCCCACCAAGACCACCAGGGTGACGTAGTGTGTAGTAGTATATAGTAGTATGTAGTAGTATATAGTAGTGTGTAGTAGTATATAGTTGTGTGTAGCAGTGTGAATCAGTGCGTAGTAGTATATAGTAGTATGTAGTAGTGTATTGTAGTATATAGTAGTGTGTAGCAGTGTGAATCAGTGTGTAGTAGTATATAGTAGTATATAGTAGTGTGTAGTAGTATATCGTAGTGTGTAGTAGTATACAGTAGTGTGCTGTAGTGTGTAGCAGTGTGTAGCAATGTGTAGTAGTATATAGCAGTGTGTAGTAGTGTGTAGCAATGTGTAGTAGTATATAGCAGTGTGTAGTAGTATACACTAGTGTGTTGTAGTGTGTAGCAGTGTGTAGTAGTGTGTAGCAGTGTGTAGTACTATATAGTAGTGTGTAGTAGTATATAGTAGTGTGTAGTAGTATATAGTTGTGTGAAGCAGTGTGAATCAGTGTGTATATAGTAGTGTGTAGTATTGTATTGTAGTATATAGTAGTATATAGTAATATATAGTAGTGTGTGGTAGTATATAGCAGTGTGTAGTAGTATACAGTAGTGTGTTGTAGTGTGTAGCAGTGTGTAGTAGTGTGTAGCAGTGTGTAGTACTATATAGTAGTGTGTAGTAGTATATAGTAGTGTGTAGTAGTATATAATTGTGTGTAGCAGTGTGAATCAGTGTGTATATAGTAGTATATAGTAGTGTGTAGCAGTGTGAATCAGTGTGTATATAGTAGTATATAGCAGTGTGTAGCAGTGTGTAGCAATGTGTAGTAGTATACACTAGTGTGTTGTAGTATATAGCAGTGTGTAGTAGTATACACCAGTGTGTTGTAGTATATAGCAGTGTATTGTAGTATATAGTAGTGTGTAGTAGTATATAGTAGTGTATTGTAGTATATCGTAGTGTTTTGTAGTTAATAGTAGTGTTTTGTAGTTAATAGTAGTGTATTGTAGTATTTAGTAGTGTATTGTAGTAGTATATAGCAGTGTGTAGTAGTATATAGTAGTGTGTTGTAGTGTGTAGCAGTGTGTAGTAGTGTGTAGCAGTGTGTAGTAGTATATAGTAGTGTGTAGTAGTATATAGTAGTGTGTGGTAGTATATAATAGTGTGTAGTGGTATATAGTCGTGCGCAGAAGTGTGAATCAGTGTGTAGTAGTATATAGTAGTGTGTAGTAGTGTGTAGTAGTGTGTTGTAGTATATAGTAGTATATCGTAGTGTGTAGCAGTGTGTAGCAGTGTGTAGCAATGTGTAGTAGTATATAGCAGTGTGTAGTAGTATACACTAGTGTGTTGTAGTATATAGTAGTGTGTAGCAGTGTGTTGTAGTATATAGTAGTATATAGTAGTGTGTTGTAGGCCATAGTAGTAAATAGTAGTGTGTAGCAGCGTGTAGTAGTGTGTAGTAGTATATAGCAGTGTTTGTAGTAGTGTAGTGTAGTAGTATATGGTATTGTGTATTGTAGTATATAGTATTGTGTAGTAGTATATAGTAGTGTGTTGTAGCATATAGTAGTGTGTTGTAGTATATAGTAGTGTGTTGTAGTATATACAGTGCCTTGCAAAAGTATTCGGCCCCCTTGAACTTTGCGACCTTTTGCCACATTTCAGGCTTCAAACATAAAGATATAAAACTGTATTTTTTTGTGAAGAATCAACAACAAGTGGGACACAATCATGAAGTGGAACGACATTTATTGGATATTTTAAACTTTTTTAACAAATCAAGAACTGAAAAATTGGGCGTGCAAAATTATTCAGCTCCTTTACTTTCAGTGCAGCGAACTCTCTCCAGAAGTTCAGTGAGGATCTCTGAATGATCCAATGTTGACCTAAATGACTAATGATGATAAATACAATCCACCTGTGTGTAATCAAGTCTCCGTATAAATGCACCTGCACTGTGATAGTCTCAGAGGTCCATTAAAAACGCAGAGAGCATCATGAAGAACAAGGAACACACCAGGCAGGTCCGAGATACTGATGTGAAGAAGTTTAAAGCTGGATTTGGATACAAAAAGATTTCCCAAGCTTTAAACATCCCAAGGAGCACTGTGCAAGCGATAATATTGAAATGGAAGGAGTATCAGACCACTGCAAATCTACCAAGACCTGGCCGTCCCTCTAAACTTTCAGCTCATACAAGGAGAAGACTGATCAGAGATGCAGCCAAGAGGCCCATGATCACTCTGGATGAACTGCAGAGATCTACAGCTGAGGTGGGAGACTCTGTCCATAGGACAACAATCTGTCGTATATTGCACAAATCTGGCCTTTAGGGAAGAGTGGCAAGAAGAAAGCCATTTCTTAAAGATATCCATAAAAGTGTCGTTTAAAGTTTGCCACAAGCCACCTGGGAGACACACCAAACATGTGGAAGAAGGTGCTCTGGTCAGATGAAACCAAAATTGAACTTTTTGGCAACAATGCAAAACGTTATGTTTGGCGTAAAAGCAACACAACTCATCACCCTGAACATACCATACCCACTGTCAAACATGGTGGTGGCAGCATCATGGTTTGGGCCTGCTTTTCTTCAGCAGGGACAGGGAAGATAGTTAAAATTGATGGGAAGATGGATGGAGCCAAATACAGGACCATTCTGGAAGAAAACCTGATGGAGTCTGCAAAAGACCTGAGACTGGGACGGAGATTTGTCTTCCAACAAGACAATGATCCAAAACATAAAGCAAAATCTACAATGGAATGGTTCAAAAATAAACATATCCAGGTGTTAGAATGGCCAAGTCAAAGTCCAGACCTGAATCCAATCGAGAATCTGTGGAAAGAACTGTAAACTGCTGTTCACAAATGCTCTCCATCCAACCTCACTGAGCTCGAGCTATTTTGCAAGGAGGAATGTGAAAAAATGTCAGTCTCTCGATGTGCAAAACTGATAGAGACATACCCCAAGCGACTTACAGCTGTAATCGCAGCAAAAGGTGGCACTACAAAGTATTAACTTAAGGGGGCTGAATAATTTTGCACGCCCAATTTTTCAGTTTTTGATTTGATAAAAAAGTTTGAATATCCAATAAATGTCGTTCCACTTCATGATTGTGTCCCACTTGTTGTTGTTTCTTCACAAAAAAATACAGTTTTATATCTTTATGTTTGAAGCCTGAAATGTGGTAAAAGGTTGCAAATTTCAAGGGGGCCGAATACTTTCGCAAGGCACTGTAGTAGTGTGTTGTAGTATATAGCAGTGTTTGTAGTAGTATATAGCAGTGTTTGTAGTAGTATATAGCAGTGTTTGTAGTAGTATATGGTAGTGTATTGTAGTAGTATATGGTAGTGTATTGTAGTAGTATATGGTAGTGTATTGTAGTGTATTGTAGTGTATTGTAGTATATGGTAGTGTATTGTAGTATATGGTAGTGTATTGTAGTATATAGTAGTGTGTTGTAGTATATAGTAGTGTGTAGTAGTATATAGTAGTGTGTAGTAGTATATAGTAGTGTGTAGTAGTATATAGTAGTGTATTGTAGTATATAGTAGTGTATTGTAGTATATAGTAGTGTATTGTAGTATATAGCAGTGTGTAGTAGTATATAGTCGTGTGTAGCAGTGTGAATCAGTGTGTAGTAGTATATAGTAGTATATAGTAGTGTGTAGTAGTGTATTGTAGTATATAGTAGTATATAGTAGTGTGTAGCAGTGTGAATCAGTGTGTAGTAGTATATAGTAGTATATCGTAGTGTGTAGCAGTGTGTAATAGTATATAGCAGTGTGTAGTAGTATACACTAGTGTGTTGTAGTATATAGTAGTATATAGTAGTGTGTTGAAGTATATAGTAGTGTGTAGTAATGTGTAGTAGTATATAGTCGTGTGTAGTAGTGTGTTGTAGTATATAGTAGTATATAGTAGTGTGTAGTAGTGCGTAGTAGTATATAGTAGTGTGTAGTAGTATATAGTAGTGTATTGTAGTATATAGTAGTGTGTAGTAGTATATAGTAGTGTGTTGTAGTAGTAAATAGTAGTGTATTGTAGTATATAGTAGTGTATTGTAGTATATAGCAGTGTGTAGTAGTATATAGTTGTGTGTAGTAGTGTGAATCAGTGTGTAGTAGTATATAGTAGTATATAGTAGTGTGTAGTAGTGTATTGTAGTATATAGTAGTATATAGTAGTGTGTAGCAGTGTGAATCAGTGTGTAGTAGTATATCGTAGTATATCGTAGTGTGTAGCAGTGTGTAGCAGTGTGTAGCAATGTGTAATAGTATATAGCAGTGTGTAGTAGTATACACTAGTGTGTTGTAGTATATAGTAGTATATAGTAGTGTGTTGTAGTATATAGTAGTGTGTAGTAATGTGTAGTAGTATATAGTAGTGTGTAGTAGTGTATTGTAGTATATAGTAGTGTGTAGTAATGTGTAGTAGTATATAGTGTGTTGTAGTGTGTAGTAGTGTGTAGTAGTATATAGTAGTGTGTAGTAGTATATAGTAGTGTGTAGCAGTGTGTAGTAGTGTGTAGCAGTGTGTAGTAGTATATAGTAGTGTGTAGTTGTATATAGTAGTGTGTAGTAATGTGTAGTAGTATATAGTAGTGTGTAGTAGTATATAGTAGTGTGTAGTAGTGTATAGTAGTGTGTAGTAGTGTGTAGTAGTGTGTAGTAGTATATAGTAGTGTGTAGTAATATATAGTAGTGTGTAGTAGTGTGTAGTAGTGTGTAGTAGTATATAGTAGTGTGTAGTAGTGTGTAGTAGTGTGTAGTAGTGTGTAGTAGTATATGGTAGTGTGTAGTAGTATATAGTAGTCTGTATTAGTATATAGTAGTGTGTAGTAGTGTGTATTAGTATATGGTAGTGTGTAGTAGTGTGTAGTAGTATATAGTAGTGTGTATTAGTATATATTAGTGTGTAGTAGTGTGTATTAGTATATAGTAGTGTGTAGTAGTATATAGTAGTGTGTTGTAGGCCATAGTAGTGTGGCTGTATAGAGACATGCATTTGATCCTTGACCCAGGCCTGTCTCCTCTAACTGTGACTCACACAGAGAAGTAGTGAACTTGCTGCTAGACTCGTCTAGTCATTTCCTATTTAAAAGTGATATTGACTTCCAGGGCATTAGTAGTATTTAGTAGTCTATTGTAGTATATAGTAGTGTATTGTAGTATATGGTAGTAGTATATAGTAGTGTATTGTAGTATATGGTAGTGTATTGTAGTATATGGTAGTGTATTGTAGTAGTATATAGTAGTGTATTGGCTTCCAGGGCATTAGTAGTATATAGTAGTGCATTGTAGTATATGGTAGTGTATTGTAGTAGTATATAGTAGTGTATTGTAGTATATGGTAGTGTATTGTAGTAGTATATAGTAGTGTATTGGCTTCCAGGGCATTAGTAGTATATAGTAGTGTATTGTAGTACATGGTAGTGTATTGGCTTCCAGGGCATTAGTAGTATATGGTAGTGTATTGTAGTATATGTTAGTGTATTGTAGTATATGGTAGTGTATTGTAGTAGTATATAGTAGTGTATTGGCTTCCAGGGCATTAGTAGTATATAGTAGTGTATTGTAGTATATGGTAGTGTATTGTAGTAGTATATAGTAGTGTATTGGCTTCAGGGCATTAGTAGTATATAGTAGTGTATTGTAGTATATGGTAGTGTATTGTAGTAGTATATAGTAGTGTATTGGCTTCAGGGCATTAGTAGTATATAGTAGTGTATTGTAGTACATGGTAGTGTATTGGCTTCAGGGTATTATCACTTTTATACAATGGGTTACCAACATATTCAAATGATGATTGACATATTTGCATTAAAAACTTTATTTTTATTAATTTATTCATACTATTTCATCCTTCCACAAGATATAGTCCCGACACAAATCGAGGGTAGTTACCAAAGTCGGCTGGTCGTACGTTGAATCGGTTTGGTCGCCAGAGACTCGACCCAGTCATTAAGTGTTTTTGTTCTGTATCTATGGACGCGACCCAGTCGTGACCCAAGTATTTTTGTAACTAGCTAATGAGGCGCTATTTCGCCTGGGATAGAGAATGTGCTCACTCCTCAGGACACTGTTGTTCAGAGGAGCTAGCCAACAACACAGTCAACACCACAACCAACACCACTGTCAACAACACAGCCAACAACACAGCCAACAACACAGCCAACAACACAGCCAAAAACACAGCCAACAACACAGCCAACAATACAGCCAACAACAGAGTCAACAACACAGTCGAACAACACAGTCAAACAACACAGCTAACAACACAACTAACAACACAGCCAACAACACAGCCAACAACACAGCCAACAACACAGCTAACAACACAGCTAACACTAAATCTAACACTAAAGCTAACACAGCCAACAACACAGCTAACACTACAGCCAACAACACAGCCAACAACACAGCTAACACTACAGCTATCACTACAGCTAACACAGCCAACAACATAGCCAACAACTCAGCTAACAACACAGCTAACACAGCCAACACTACAGCTAACAACACAGCTAACACAGCCAACACATTCACTTCACACAGGAGCTGAAAGACTGTAAACTAGCTGCACTTGGTTTCCTTTGACCTGGTTTCTATTGACATTTGTTTGTGTATAGATCCATAAAAATTACACTGATTCATGATTTCAACTGGTTGAGAAAAGCTGCCTGTATGTCTCGTCCCGACTCCCGACACGAGCATTACTCTTTATTTTTCTGAAATGTAACCTTTATTTAACTAGGCGAGTCAGTTAAGAACAAATTCTTATTTACAAATGGGACAGTTGGAGATCGAATTTCAATATTAACTTAAAACAATGTAGGAAATGTCATAGGGACAGACAGCAAAGTTTATACAAATCTCCGCTGTTGAAAACCAAATGCTCGTTTAAAAGAAAGGGAGATAAAGTCTAAAGATTTTTACAGTTTTACAAGTTTATAAATTGTCTGGCTGGGCTGATGAGACAGTGGATGCGCAGTGAGATGGAACAAGCATTTAAACCTCATAGCTTTAGCCGGTGGGAACATTTGGAACAGACAGACACTGTCGGAAAGCAGTTTTACCCAATCAGCATCCAGGATTATTTGATATTATTTAACCTTTATTTACTAGGCATTATACCCACTCGTATAAAATGCTAATATTTCCTCTCTCATTACCCTTGGTTCTGTGAATATCACCCAGAGGTTACATAGTGTACTGCTGTTGACAGGAGCCTATAAGGAATAGGGTACCATTTGAGACTCAGACTGTCTCAGAGTCAACAGTCATTAAACCTTTCAGACTCTGGTCCACTTACCCTCCTATCTCAGCACTGATGTTGGAAATGAGTCAGTCGGAATCTCTCTCTCTCTCTCTGCATCTCCCTGGACAGTACTGACTAGGGTCTGGTTAAAATTATGGACTCTCTTGGCACAGAGGAACACCATCCCTGCCTACGTCACTACTCTATACGCTTGAATAAAATACTAAATAGTAGCTAGCAAGATGGAGATCAGAGGTTATTTTTAATGAGTGCATTTCACAAGTGGCTAGTTTGCAACAACTATCGTTACTTAAACCACTGCAAAGGTTTTGCCTTCAAAACTTGGTTTTGAATGGTGACGTTCCGACATGTCCGCCTCGTGATGTGTTGGGAGAGTTGTCTGTCTGAAGAGGACCCACCCCGCAATAGTGAAGTAGAAAGTGATGCAGTTCCTCTGTGCCAAAAGAGTCCTTTATTGAAACCAGACCCCAGTCTCTCTCTGAGCACGGGCAGGCCTCACTCACCCCCCCCTCTCTCTGCCTCTCTCTCTGCCTCTCTCTCTGCCTCTCTCTCTGCCTCTCTCTCTGCCTCTCTCTCCCTATGCCCCTCTCTCTCTCCCTTTGCCCCTCTCTCTCTCTGCCTCTTCCCCTTTGCCTCTCTCTCTCTCTCTCTCAGAGCTTCAAAGAGCACATAAATTAGTGTGTACAGATCATGTGGAGTTAAGATTTGGCAGGAGATGAGACTCAACTATAAAGATAGAAAGTAGGGAGGGAGAGGAGAAGAGAGGAGAAGAGAAGGAAAAGAAAGGAGAGTAGAAAGAAGGAGAGGAGAGGAGAAGTAGAAGAAGGGAGAGGAGAGGCGAGAGCAGTATGGAAACAAAGCCATGGACTCCAACAATGCTAACCACCAGTTAGTTATAACTCTAGCCTGCCATTTCATGTCCAGTTCAGATACGATTCAAAGTCTCCATCTAGCTTCCTCACTTTCATGTTGGAACTGTGTTTCTCAGATAACTATGTTCTGAGTGTTTCCAGTCCTGTGTTAGTGTTCTAAAGGCCACTGGTTCCATGTCAGCATTCTGAATTCAAATGGTTGTGATGGAGAATGTACAGTGGAGCTTATTACCATGTTCAGTCCCAAATGGCACCCTATCCCCTGTATAGTGCACTACTTGTTACAATTGGCCATTTGGCACTATAGCGAATAGGGTGCCATTTGAGATGCAAACATGTGTTAGTGTCAGCATTCCATTCGAGCTCCTTTATTTAGAGTGAGGCCTCCTTTTCTGCAGACTGGAGGAATGACCGAGCCGTCCTTCTCTTCTGCAGACTGGAGGAATGACCGAGCCGTCCTTCTCTTCTGCAGACTGGAGGAATGACCGAGCCGTCCTCCTCTTCTGCAGACTGGAGGAATGACCGAGCCGTCCTCCTCTTCTGCAGACTGGAGGAATGACCGAGCCGTCCTCCTCTTCTGCAGACTGGAGGAATGACCGAGCCGTCCTCCTCTTCTGCAGACTGGAGGAATGACCGAGCCGTCCTTCTCTTCTGCAGACTGGAGGAATGACCGAGCCGTCCTTCTCTTCTGCAGACTGGAGGAATGACCGAGCCGTCCTTCTCTTCTGCAGACTGGAGGAATGACCGAGCCGTCCTTCTCTTCTGCAGACTGGAGGAATGACCGAGCCGTCCTCCTCTTCTGCAGACTGGAGGAATGACCGAGCCGTCCTTCTCTTCTGCAGACTGGAGGAATGACCGAGCCGTCCTCCTCTTCTGCAGACTGGAGGAATGACCGAGCCGTCCTTCTCTTCTGCAGACTGGAGGAATGACCGAGCCGTCCTCCTCTTCTGCAGACTGGAGGAATGACCGAGCCGTCCTCCTCTTCTGCAGACTGGAGGAATGACCGAGCCGTCCTCCTCTTCTGCAGACTGGAGGAATGACCGAGCCGTCCTTCTCTTCTGCAGACTGGAGGAATGACCGAGCCGTCCTCCTCTTCTGCAGACTGGAGGAATGACCGAGCCGTCCTCCTCTTCTGCAGACTGGAGGAATGACCGAGCCGTCCTTCTCTTCTGCAGACTGGAGGAATGACCGAGCCGTCCTTCTCTTCTGCAGACTGGAGGAATGACCGAGCCGTCCTTCTCTTCTGCAGACTGGAGGAATGACCGAGCCGTCCTTCTCTTCTGCAGACTGGAGGAATGACCGAGCCGTCCTCCTCTTCTGCAGACTGGAGGAATGACCGAGCCGTCCTTCTCTTCTGCAGACTGGAGGAATGACCGAGCCGTCCTCCTCTTCTGCAGACTGGAGGAATGACCGAGCCGTCCTTCTCTTCTGCAGACTGGAGGAATGACCGAGCCGTCCTTCTCTTCTGCAGACTGGAGGAATGACCGAGCCGTCCTCCTCTTCTGCAGACTGGAGGAATGACCGAGCCGTCCTCCTCTTCTGCAGACTGGAGGAATGACCGAGCCGTCCTTCTCTTCTGCAGACTGGAGGAATGACCGAGCCGTCCTTCTCTTCTGCAGACTGGAGGAATGACCGAGCCGTCCTCCTCTTCTGCAGACTGGAGGAATGACCGAGCCGTCCTCCTCTTCTGCAGACTGGAGGAATGACCGAGCCGTCCTCCTCTTCTGCAGACTGGAGGAATGACCGAGCCGTCCTTCTCTTCTGCAGACTGGAGGAATGACCGAGCCGTCCTTCTCTTCTGCAGACTGGAGGAATGACCGAGCCGTCCTTCTCTTCTGCAGACTGGAGGAATGACCGAGCCGTCCTTCTCTTCTGCAGACTGGAGGAATGACCGAGCCGTCCTTCTCTTCTGCAGACTGGAGGAATGACCGAGCCGTCCTTCTCTTCTGCAGACTGGAGGAATGACCGAGCCGTCCTTCTCTTCTGCAGACTGGAGGAATGACCGAGCCGTCCTTCTCTTCTGCAGACTGGAGGAATGACCGAGCCGTCCTTCTCTTCTGCAGACTGGAGGAATGACCGAGCCGTCCTTCTCTTCTGCAGACTGGAGGAATGACCGAGCCGTCCTTCTCTTCTGCAGACTGGAGGAATGACCGAGCCGTCCTTCTCTTCTGCAGACTGGAGGAATGACCGAGCCGTCCTTCTCTTCTGCAGACTGGAGGAATGACCGAGCCGTCCTTCTCTTCTGCAGACTGGAGGAATGACCGAGCCGTCCTTCTCTTCTGCAGACTGGAGGAATGACCGAGCCGTCCTCCTCTTCTGCAGACTGGAGGAATGACCGAGCCGTCCTCCTCTTCTGCAGACTGGAGGAATGACCGAGCCGTCCTTCTCTTCTGCAGACTGGAGGAATGACCGAGCCGTCCTTCTCTTCTGCAGACTGGAGGAATGACCGAGCCGTCCTTCTCTTCTGCAGACTGGAGGAATGACCGAGCCGTCCTTCTCTTCTGCAGACTGAAGGAATGACCGAGCCGTCCTTCTCTTCTGCAGACTGGAGGAATGACCGAGCCGTCCTTCTCTTCTGCAGACTGAAGGAATGACCGAGCCGTCCTTCTCTTCTGCAGACTGGAGGAATGACCGAGCCGTCCTTCTCTTCTGCAGACTGGAGGAATGACCGAGCCGTCCTTCTCTTCTGCAGACTGGAGGAATGACCGAGCCGTCCTTCTCTTCTGCAGACTGGAGGAATGACCGAGCCGTCCTTCTCTTCTGCAGACTGGAGGAATGACCGAGCCGTCCTTCTCTTCTGCAGACTGGAGGAATGACCGAGCCGTCCTTCTCTTCTGCAGACTGGAGGAATGACCGAGCCGTCCTTCTCTTCTGCAGACTGGAGGAATGACCGAGCCGTCCTTCTCTTCTGCAGACTGGAGGAATGACCGAGCCGTCCTTCTCTTCTGCAGACTGGAGGAATGACCGAGCCGTCCTTCTCTTCTGCAGACTGGAGGAATGACCGAGCCGTCCTTCTCTTCTGCAGACTGGAGGAATGACCTAGCCGTCCTTCTCTTCTGCAGACTGGAGGAATGACCGAGCCGTCCTCCTCTTCTGCAGACTGGAGGAATGACCGAGCCGTCCTCCTCTTCTGCAGACTGGAGGAATGACCGAGCCGTCCTCCTCTTCTGCAGACTGGAGGAATGACCGAGCCGTCCTTCTCTTCTGCAGACTGGAGGAATGACCGAGCCGTCCTTCTCTTCTGCAGACTGGAGGAATGACCGAGCCATCCTTCTCTTCTGCAGACTGGAGGAATGACCGAGCCGTCCTTCTCTTCTGCAGACTGGAGGAATGACCGAGCCGTCCTTCTCTTCTGCAGACTGAAGGAATGACCGAGCCATCCTTCTCTTCTGCAGACTGGAGGAATGACCGAGCCGTCCTTCTCTTCTGCAGACTGGAGGAATGACCGAGCCGTCCTTCTCTTCTGCAGACTGGAGGAATGACCGAGCCGTCCTTCTCTTCTGCAGACTGGAGGAATGACCGAGCCGTCCTCCTCTTCTGCAGACTGGAGGAATGACCGAGCCGTCCTTCTCTTCTGCAGACTGGAGGAATGACCGAGCCGTCCTTCTCTTCTGCAGACTGGAGGAATGACCGAGCCGTCCTCCTCTTCTGCAGACTGGAGGAATGACCGAGCCATCCTTCTCTTCTGCAGACTGGAGGAATGACCGAGCCGTCCTTCTCTTCTGCAGACTGGAGGAATGACCGAGCCGTCCTTCTCTTCTGCAGACTGGAGGAATGACCGAGCCGTCCTTCTCTTCTGCAGACTGGAGGAATGACCGAGCCGTCCTTCTCTTCTGCAGACTGGAGGAATGACCGAGCCGTCCTTCTCTTCTGCAGACTGGAGGAATGACCGAGCCGTCCTCCTCTTTACAGTATATAATTGTGTTTTCTATTTTACTCACAGAGGTTCAAACACTATATAATGTTTTCCACAGTGATATTAGACTTCATACTAGCTGGTGTATTTTGACAGCATCTACAATTACGATCCACACAGCGAAGGTAAGCATAGTAACGCTCACCACACGTTTCTCTACTTTCTCTACTTAGTAGCTTAGCAAACAAGAACCAAATACTTTCAGTCGGCCTAGAGCATGTTCTATGCTGAACCCTGTCTACTTCAATGTGATATAGGAAGACGATCCAAATCTCAGCTATTTCAAATAGACAGACAAACACAATCTAAGCATATTTGATATACGGTTGATTTGATGTTGACTTTTGGTCTAGTTTTTCTGAATGCCTGTATAGAGACCAGGCAATAACACAACTCTATCATGACGGAACTCCAGCGTAATACAACTCTATCATGACGGAACTCCAACGTAATACAACACTATCATGACACAAATCCAACATGTTACAACTCCAACATGACACAACTCCAACTTGATACCCAGGATGGGGTACAACATCCCAAGTAGGACCGCACAAAGGTTACGCACACAGGCACTGAGGTTGTCTCTTCCCCTTACTGTGTGTGTGTTTGTTGTGTATCAACATGATATCAATAGACAAAGTTTGGATGAAGATAGGACTGAACAAAGGCAATGAAAAGACTGAAGAACCATGGACAGAAACACCCAGCTCAGAGACACCCAGCTCAGAGACACCCAGCTCAGAGACACCCAGCTCAGACACACCCAGCTCAGAGACACCCAGCTCAGAGACACCCAGCTCAGACACACACAGCTCAGAGAAACCCTGCTCAGAGACACCCAGCTCAGAGACACCCAGCTCAGAGACACCCAGCTCAGAGACACCCAGCTCAGAGACACACAGCTCAGAGACACACAGCTCAGAGACACCCAGCTCAGAGACACCCAGCTCAGAGACACACAGCTCAGAGACACACAGCTCAGAGACACCCAGCTCAGAGACACCCAGCTCAGAGACACCCAGCTCAGAGACACACAGCTCAGAGACACACAGCTCAGAGACACACAGCTCAGAGACACCCAGCTCAGACACATACAGCTCAGAGAAACCCTGCTCAGAGACACCCAGCTCAGAGACACCCAGCTCAGAGACACCCAGCTCAGAGACACCCAGCTCAGAGACACACAGCTCAGAGACACACAGCTCAGAGACACACAGCTCAGAGACACCCAGCTCAGACACACACCACCATTCAAATGTTTGGGGTCACTTAGAAATGTCCTTGTTTTTGAAAAAATATATTTTGGGTCAATTAATATAACATCAAATTGATCAGAAATACAGTGTAGACATTTTTAATGGTAAATCTATATAGGCGTAAAGAGGCCCATTATCGTCAACCGTCACTCATGTGTTCCAATGGCAGGTCGTGTTAGATAATTGTATTTTTTATTTAACTAGGCAAGTTAGTTAAGAACAAATTCTTATTTACAATGATGGCCTACCAGGGAACAGTGGGTTAACTACCTTGTTCAGGGGCAGAACGACAGATGTCAGCTTGGGGATTCAGTTACTGGCCCAACACTCTAACCACTAGGCTACCTGCCACTAATCCAAGTTGATAACTTTAAAGGCTAATTGATCATTAGAAAACCCTTTTGCATTATGTTAGCACAGCTGAAAACTGTTGTTCTGATTAAAGAAGCAATAAAACGGTCCTTCTTTAGACTAGTTGAGTATCTGCAGCATCAGCAGTTGTGGGTTCGATTACAGGCTCAAAATGTCCAAAAACAAAGACCTTTCTTCTGAAAGTCTTCCGTCTGTTCTTGTTCTGAGAAAGGAAGGCTTTTCCACACGAGAAATGTCCAAGAAACTGAAGATCTCGTACAACGATGTGTACTACTCCCTTCACAGAACAGCAAAAACTGCCTCCTACAACAGGACAATGACCCAAAGCACAGCTCCAAACTATTCAAGAACTATTTAGGGAAGAAGCAGTCAGCTGGTATTCTGTCTATAATGGAGTGGCCAGCACAGTCACCGGATCTCAACCCTATTGAGCTGTTGTGGGAGCAGCTTGACCGTATGGTAAGTAAGAAGTGACCATCAAGCCAATCCAACTTGTGGGAGGTGCTTCAGGAAGCATGGGGTGAAATCTCTTCAGATTACCTCAACAAATTAACAACTAGGACGCCAAAGGTCTGCAAGACTCTAATTGCTGCAAAATGGACGATTCCTTTGATGAAAGCAAAGTTTGAAGGCCACAATTATTATTTAAATTAAAAATCATTATTTATAACCTTGTCAATGTCTTGACTATATTTCCTATTCATTTTGCAACTAATTTAAAGTATGTTTTCATGACCCCAAGATTTTGAACGGTAATGTAGCTCAGAGAACCATGGTCAGCTTTCGGATTACAGATCAACAGACTCAATACTTATCTATTCTCAAGTGTAAAAAGTTGCACCACTACTTTGGATGAAGCACATTTTTAAAACAGGCAACTTTTTCAACATTTTAGAAATACTTATAAGAATACATAGGCATTTCTTTATAGAAATGGTTTAGTGTAAAATGTGTATCTAACATTTTTTAAATAATTTAAATTGAATCTATAAACACTTTGGCTTTGATGAAAGTTATTATAAAGTTTTTCAATTATGATAAACAACAACAATGTATTTGGAATCTCTTTTTTCAATAAAGTTTCAATCTTTCTTTGTACCTTTAGTTAAGTTTAAACGGATCAATACTAGCTGTTAGCTGTTTATTGGAGCCATTTGAACATTACTGAAACATCAATAATAGTGGATCGGCTGGAGTTTGAAACATGAGTTATTCTCGCAATCAATCAAATTAAATCTAGAGACATATCTAAACATTTAACATAAGAAATCTCCTGCAGTAGTTGTAGTAGAAAATACTGAAACTAGTATTGAGTCCTAGATAGGCTACAGAACGAAACCTTTTCCATGGTTACACTCAACGGAGTCATACCAATTCCTATTCTGTGTCTAAATTTATAACTTTCGCGAACATAGTTTTAAAAGTGAAAACAACTTACCTTGAATATCTTCAAAAGTTAAAAAGGCATTTTCGGGTGTTCGCGGTCCATGGCTTCGACTATGTCGAGTTTTACTTTCCGAACTGCAGATAGTCGACTCCGGGACAAATTGAGCTGTGAAACGGTGCCAGCGGTGTTTCAGACAGGATCCCATTGGAGGAGCGGGGCGTCAGTAAGAAGGAGGCCGACACGGTGTTTCCTGCAGGGGGATTAGGGGGCAGGTCCCGGTGCTGTGTCCGTGTGTAGGCATTGGAGGAGCGGAGCAGTCAGTAAGGAGGAGACCGAAACGGTGTTTCCTGCAGGGGATATTAGAGGGGCAGGTCACGGTGCTGTGTCCGTGTGTGGGCATTGGAGCAGCGGGGCAGTCAACATTGGTTAGATGTTTTATAAATCCTTTGTAGGTATAGGTAGATAGGTAGGTAGATCCTACAGTAAACCTGTTGTAAGTATATAGGCCTAATAACAGTACATTATCGAACAGAATTGAATAGAAAAACATTTTAATGCTAATTTTTAACTACTAATGCACACATTCTGGAACCATAGTGCCTTCGGAAAGTAGTCAGACCCTTTGATTTTTTCCCCACATTTTGTTAGGTTACAGCCTTCTTCTAAAATGTATTAAATCGTTTTCCCCCCTCATCAATCTACACACAATACCCTATAATGACGAAGCAAAAACATATTTTTTAATAATATTTGGTAATTTATAAAAAATACAAAACTGAAATATCACATTTACATAAGTATTCAGACCCTTTACTAAGTACTTTGTTGAAGCACCTTTGGCAGGGATTACAGCCCCAAGTCTTCCTGGGTATGATGCTACAAGCTTGGCCCACCTGTATTTGGGGAGTTTCTCCCATTCTTCTCTGCAGATCCTCTCAAGCTCTGTCAGGTTGGATGGGGAGCGTCGCTGCACAGCTATTTTCAGGTTTCTCCAGAGATGTTCGATTCGGTTCAAGTCCTGGTTCTGGCTAGACCACTCAAGGACATTCAGAGACTTGTACCGAAGCCACTCCTGCATTGTCTTGACTGTGTGGTTAGGGTTGTTGTCTGTCATGCCCTGATCTGTTTCACCTGTCTTTGTGATTGTTTCCACCCACCTCCAGGTGTCACCTGCTTTCCCCAGTAGTCCCTGGGTATTTATTCCTGTGTTCCTGTTTGTCTGTGGCCAGTTCGTCTTGTTTTGTCAAGTCAACCAGCGTGTTATTCCGTGCTCCTGCTTTATCCTTTTCTCTGTTTTTGCTAGTCCTCCCAGTTTTGACCCCTGCCTGCCTTGACTCTGAACTCGCCTGCCTGACCATACTGCCTGCCCTGACCTCGAGCTTGCCTGCCACTCTGTACCTCCGGGACTCTGATCTTGTTATGATCTTTTGCCTGTCCACGACCATTCTCTTGCCTACCCCTTGGATTATAATAATTATCAGAGACTTGAACCATCGGCCTCCTGTGTCTGCATCTGGGTCTCGCCCTGTGACGCCCAAGTTGTCCTGTTGGAAGGTGAACCTTCGCCCCAGTCTGAGGTCCTGAGTGCTCTGGAGCATGTTTACATCAAGGATCTCTCTGTAGTTTGCTCTGTTCATCTTTGCCTCAATTCTGACTAGTCTCCCAGTCCCTTCCCCTGAAAAAGTCCCTCGGCATGATCCACCACCATGCTTCACCGTAGGGATGGTGCCACGTTTCCTCCAGATGTGAAGTTCAATCTTGTTTTCATCAGACCAGAGAATCTTGTTTCTCATGGTCTGAGAGTCCTTAGGTGCCTTTTGGCAAATTCCAAGTGGGCTGTCATGTGCCTTTTACTGAGGAGTGGCTTCCGTCTAGCCACTGTACCATAAAGGCCTGATTGGTGGAATGATGCAGAGATGGTTGTCCTTCTGGAAGTTTCTCCCATCTCCACAGAAGAACTCTAGTACTCTGCCAGATATGACCATTGAGTTCTTGGTCACCTCCCTGACCAAGGCCATTCCCCCCCGATTGCTCAGCTTGGCCGGGCGGTCAGCTCTAGGAAGAGTCTTGATGGTTCCAATCATTTTCCATTTAAGAATATTGGAGGCCACTGTGTTCTTGAGGACCTTCAATGCTGCAGAAATGTTTTTGTACCCTTCCCCCAGATCTGTGCTTCGACACAATCCTGTCTCGGAGCTCTTCGGACAATTCCTTCGACCAGACCTTCTTTGCGCTGATATGCAACTGGAAAGGCAGGTGTGTGCCTTTTCAAATCATGTCCAATCAATTGAATTTAACACCGATGGACTCCAATCAAGTTGTAGAAACATCTCAAGGATGATCAATGGAAACAGGATGCACCTGAGATCAATTTCGAGTCTAATAGCAAAGAGTCTGAATACTTATGTAAATAAGGTGTTGCTGACATTATGGGGTATTGCACAAAACATAAAAAAATACATGAATTTTAGAATAAGGCTGTAATGTAACAAGCTACTGAAAAAGTCAAGGGGTCCGAATACTTTCCAAAGGCACTGTATACCTCAGAAAAACAGACCACATACTGTAAAACTAGTAGGATTAAAGATTCAGTAGAACAGACCACATACTGTAAAACCAGTAGGATTATAGATACAGATACAGTACAACAGACCACATACTGTAAAACCAGTAGGATTACAGATACAGATTCAGTAGAACAGACCACATACTGTAAAACCAGTAGGATTATAGATACAGATACAGTACAACAGACCACATACTGTAAAACTAGTAGGATTATAGATACAGTAGAACAGACCACATACTGTAAAACTAGTAGGATTATAGATTCAGTAGAACAGACCACATACTGTAAAACCAGTAGGATTATAGATACAGATACAGTACAACAGACCACATACTGTAAAACCAGTAGGATTACAGATATAGATTCAGTAGAACAGACCACATACTGTAAAACCAGTAGGATTATAGATACAGATACAGTACAACAGACCACATACTGTAAAACCAGTAGGATTACAGATATAGATTCAGTAGAACAGACCACATACTGTAAAACTAGTAGAATTATAGATACAGTACAACAGACCACACACTGTAAAACCAGTAGGATTATAGATACAGATACAGTACAACAGACCACATACTGTAAAACCAGTAGGATTATAGATACAGATACAGTACAACAGACCACATACTGTAAAACCAGTAGGATTATAGATACAGATACAGTACAACAGACCACATACTGTAAAACCAGTAGGATTATAGATACAGATACAGTACAACAGACCACATACTGTAAAACCAGTAGAATTATAGATTCAGTAGAACAGACCACATACTGTAAAACCAGTAGGATTATAGATTCAGTAGAACAGACCACATACTGTAAAACCAGTAGAATTATAGATACAGTACAACAGACCACACACTGTAAAACCAGTAGGATTATAGATACAGATACAGTACAACAGACCACATACTGTAAAACCAGTAGAATTATAGATTCAGTAGAACAGACCACATACTGTAAAACCAGTAGGATTATAGATACAGATACAGTACAACAGACCACATACTGTAAAACCAGTAGGATTACAGATACAGATACAGTAGAACAGACCACATACTGTAAAACTAGTAGAATTATAGATTCAGTAGAACAGACCACATACTGTAAAACTAGTAGAATTATAGATTCAGTAGAACAGACCACATACTGTAAAACTAGTAGGATTATAGATACAGATACAGTACAACAGACCACATACTGTAAAACTAGTAGAATTATAGATTCAGTAGAACAGACCACATACTGTAAAACTAGTAGGATTATAGATACAGATACAGTACAACAGACCACATACTGTAAAACCAGTAGGATTACAGATACAGATACAGTAGAACAGACCACATACCCGTAAAACTAGTAGAATTATAGATTAATAGAACAGACCACATACTGTAAAACTAGTAGGATTATAGATACAGATACAGTACAACAGACCACATACTGTAAAACCAGTAGAATTATAGATACAGTACAACAGACCACACACTGTAAAACCAGTAGGATTATAGATACAGATACAGTACAACAGACCACATACTGTAAAACCAGTAGGATTATAGATACAGATACAGTACAACAGACCACATACTGTAAAACCAGTAGGATTATAGATACAGATACAGTACAACAGACCACATACTGTAAAACCAGTAGGATTATAGATACAGATACAGTACAACAGACCACATACTGTAAAACCAGTAGAATTATAGATTCAGTAGAACAGACCACATACTGTAAAACTAGTAGAATTATAGATACAGTACAACAGACCACACACTGTAAAACCAGTAGGATTCTAGATACAGATACAGTACAACAGACCACATACTGTAAAACCAGTAGGATTATAGATACAGATACAGTACAACAGACCACATACTGTAAAACCAGTAGGATTATAGATACAGATACAGTACAACAGACCACATACTGTAAAACCAGTAGGATTATAGATACAGATACAGTACAACAGACCACATACTGTAAAACCAGTAGAATTATAGATTCAGTAGAACAGACCACATACTGTAAAACCAGTAGGATTATAGATTCAGTAGAACAGACCACATACTGTAAAACTAGTAGAATTATAGATTCAGAAGTACAGACCACATACTGTAAAACCAGTAGGATTATAGATACAGATACAGTAGAACAGACCACATACTGTAAAACCAATAGGATTATAGATATAGATACAGTAGAACAGACCACATACTGTAAAACTAGTAGGATTATAGATACAGATACAGTACAACAGACCACATACTGTAAAACTAGTAGAATTATAGATTCAGTAGAACAGACCACATACTGTAAAACCAATAGGATTATAGATATAGATACAGTAGAACAGACCACATACTGTAAAACTAGTAGAATTATAGATACAGTAGAACAGATCACATACTGTAAAACCAGTAGGATTATAGATACAGTAGAACAGACCACATACTGTAAAACCAATAGGATTATAGATATAGATACAGTAGAACAGACCACATACTGTAAAACTAGTAGGATTATAGATACAGATACAGTACAACAGACCACATACTGTAAAACTAGTAGAATTATAGATTCAGTAGAACAGACCACATACTGTAAAACTAGTAGAATTATAGATTCAGTAGAACAGACCACATACTGTAAAACCAGTAGGATTATAGATACAGATACAGTAGAACAGACCACATACTGTAAAACCAGTAGTATTATAGATTCAGTAGAACAGACCACATACTGTAAAACTAGTAGAATTATAGATTCAGTAGAACAGACCACATACTGTAAAACCAATAGGATTATAGATATAGATTCAGTAGAACAGACCACATACTGTAAAACCAGTAGACTTATAGATTCAGTAGAACAGACCACATACTGTAAAACCAGTAGGATTATAGATACAGATACAGTAGAACAGACCACATACTGTAAAACCAGTAGGATTATAGATACAGTAGAACAGATCACATACTGTAAAACCAGTAGGATTATAGATACAGTAGAACAGACCACATACTGTAAAACCAATAGGATTATAGATATAGATACAGTAGAACAGACCACATACTGTAAAACTAGTAGAATTATAGATACAGTAGAACAGACCACATACTGTAAAACCAGTGGGATTATAGATACCGTGGAACAGACCACATACTGTAAAACCAGTAGGATTATAGATACAGTAGAACAGACCACATACTGTAAAACCAGTAGAATTATAGATACAGTAGAACAGACCACATACTGTAAAACCAGTAGGAGTATAGATACAGTAGAACAACCTTGGTTCTCTAAGGAACTGTCAGAAGTCATTCTGATGCGAAACCAGACCTGGGCCAGAACGTAGAAAAACTGACTCTCATAATGTTTGGCAATTTTTCAGACATCTGAGAAACCAATGTCTCAATTAAAGCTAAATCAATGTAGTTTTTTATCTGACTCTGCAGGTGATTCATCTCAATATGGAAAACAGTAAATTGAACTGTGGAAATTCCTCTCCTTTCCAGCCTAAGCATGTTCTGTAAGATGTTGGTATCATTTCTGAGAAGAAAGTGTCAGGACCCAGTTACGAACTCAGGTCTCCTGTGTGAGAAACAGTCACTTAGCAAACTGAGCCACTAATAGTCGGCAGAACACAGAAGAGGAGGCAGATACAGCAATACTTGAGATGGTGTTTTAATAAAGAAAAAAGGAAAGATCTTCAGGCAAAAATATAAATCCACAACATCAAAAGTAATTCCAAGAGAAAAAGGTCATCCTCCAAGTGAAAAGGTAAATCCACAAGGTGGTAGGTACAGCAGGGGAAAAGCCTCAAAAGATAATCAAAAATAAATAAACGAGAACAAAAACAGAATACCACAAGAGTCCAACTGGAGTAACAAATGTTCACAGCATCGCTGGGGCTGGGTACTAACATTCAAACACAGAGCAAATAACTGATGAAAACTAAGGGTTTAAATACATTCAAGGGAAATGAGGCACAGGTGCAAATAATAACTGGAGACAAGGGAAAACAAAAGGGTCAAAAAGCACAATGGGGGCATCTAGTGGCCAAAACCGGAACAATGCTGGCCAAATCCTGGCAAAAAGGAGATAAGTGATGCTTTTAATCAGCAGTTTATGGCTTTTTATTTGAAATAAATGGTGGTATAATTGATTCTGGTCAGTCAGTCGACTGATCCTCCTTCTAGCAAACTCTAGTTGGCTTGATGGAAAATCTGTCAACTACTAGTGAATTTTGGTTTTCATGTGAACAATGTTGTACTTGGTCTACAAGCATTTCACGACACTCACATTAATATCTGCAAACGATGTGTATGTGACAAATAGAAACGTGATTTGATGTTAGAAATCCACTTGTTAGCTTTGCTTGATCCTTTCTTACTACAGCGTGGTGCTACCCTGATTCAAGAATCATTCACACATATTTTAAGGCTGACAATTATCTCTGGTGCCATCCCTAGGGTCTGGAGAAGACCCATGTACTCCCTCTGGTGCCATCCCTAGGGTCTGGAGAAGACCCATGTTCTCCCTCTGATGCCATCCCTAGGGTCTGGAGAAGACCCATGTACTCCATCTGGTGCCATCACTAGGGTCTGGAGAAGACCCATGTACTCCCTCTGGTGCCATTGGGTTTGGGACCTCTATGGGATGGGGACCTATATGGGATGGGACCTCTATGCTGAGGATTGGGATGGGACATCTATGCTGAGGGATGGGACCTCTATGCTGAGGCTTGGGATGGGACCTCTACAGTGAGGATTGGGATGGGACCTCTACAGTGAGGATTGGGATGGGACCTCTACAGTGAGGATTGGGATGGAACCTCTATGCTGAGGATTGGGATGGGACATCTATGCTGAGGGATGGGACCTCTATGCTGAGGCTTGGGATGGGACCTCTACAGTGAGGATTGGGATGGGACCTCTACAGTGAGGATTGGGATGGAACCTCTATGCTGAGGATTGGGATGGAACCTCTATGCTGAGGATTGGGATGAGACATCTAAGCTGAGGAGTGGGATGGGACCTCTATGCTGAGGGATGGGATGGGACCTCTATGCTGAGGGATGGGGACCTCTATGTTAAGGGTTGGGATAGGGACCTCTATGGGATTGGGACCTCTATGGAATGGGGACCTCTATGGGATGGGGACCTATATGGGATGGGACCTCTATGCTGAGGGATGGGGACCTCTATGCTGAGGATTGGGATGGGACCTATATGGGATGGGACCTCTATGCTGAGGGATGGGGACCTCTATGTTGAGGATTGGGATGGGACCTCTATGTTGAGGATTGGGATGGAACCTCTATCTTTAGGATTGGGATGGGACCTCTATGCTGAGGGATGGGAGGGGACCTCTATGCTGAGGGATGGGATGGGACATCTATGTTGAGGCTTGGGATGGGACCTCTATAATTGAGGATTGGATGGGACCTCTATGCTGAGGATTGTGATGGGACCTCTATGCTGAGGGATGGGATTGGACCTCTATGTTGAGGATTGGGATGGGGACCTCTATGTTGAGGATTGGGATGGGACCTCTATGTTGAGGTTTGGGATGGAACCTCTATGTTGAGGATTGGGATGGGACCTCTATGCTGAGGGATGGGGACCTCTATGTTGAGGATTGGGATGGGGACCTCTATGCTGAGGATTGGGATGGGGACCTCTATGTTGAGGATTGGGATGGGGACCTCTATGGGATGGGGACCTCTATGGGATGGGGACCTCTATGCTGAGGATTGGGATGGGGACCTCTATGGGATGGGGACCTCTATGGGATGGGGACCTCTATGCTGAGGATTGGGATGGGACCTCTATGCTGAGTATTGGGATGGGGACCTCTATGGGATGGGGACCTCTATGAGATGGGGACCTCTATGGGATGGGGACCTCTATGCTGAGGATTGGGATGGGACCTCTATGCTGAGTATTGGGATGGGGACCTCTATGGGATGGTGACCTCTATGGGATGGTGACCTCTATGGGATGGGACCTCTATGGGATGGGGACCTCTATGCTGAGGATTGGGATGGGACCTCTATGCTGAGTATTGGGATGGGACCTCTATGGGATGGGGACCTCTATGAGATGGGGACCTCTATGGGATGGGGACCTCTATGCTGAGGCTTGGGATGGGACCTCTATGCTGAGTATTGGGATGGGACCTCTATGCTGAGGATTGGGATGGGACCTCTATGCTGAGTATTGGGATGGGGACCTCTATGGGATGGTGACCTCTATGGGATGGTGACCTCTATGGGATGGGGACCTCTATGGGATGGGGATCTCTATGCTGAGGCTTGGGATGGGACCTCTATGCTGAGGGATGGGATGGGACCTCTATGCTGAAGGATGGTGACCTCAATGTTGAGGATTGGGATGGGACCTCTATGTTGAGGATTGGGATGGGACCTCTATGGGATGGGACCTCTATGCTGACGGATGGGATGGGACCTCTATGGGATGGGGAACTCTATGCTGAGGATTGGGATGGGACCTCTATGATGAGTATTGGGATGGGGACCTCTATGGGATGGGGACCTCTATGTTGAGGATTGGGATGGGACCTCTATGATGAGTATTGGGATGGGGACCTCTATGGGATGGGGAACTCTATGCTGAGGATTGGGATGGGACCTCTATGATGAGTATTGGGATGGGGACCTCTATGGGATGGGACCTCTATGATGAGTATTGGGATGGGGACCTCTATGGGATGGGGACCTCTATGGGATGGGGACCTCTATGCTGAGGATTGGGATGGGACCTCTATGTTGAGGGTTGGGATGGGACCTCTATGCCGAGCATTGGGATGGGACCTCTACAGTGAGGATTGGAATGGGACCTCTATGATGAGTTTTGGGATGGGGACCTCTATGGGATGGGACCTCTATGGGATGGGGACCTCTATGGGATGGGGAACTCTATGGTATGGGGACCTCTATGGGATGGGGACCTCTATGCTGAGGATTGGGATGGGGACCTCTATGGGATGGGGACCTCTATGGAATGGGGAACTCTATGGGATGGGTACCTCTATGCTGAGGATTGGGATGGGACCTCTATGGTGAGGATTGGGATGGGACCTCTATGGGATGGGGACCTCTATGGGATGGGGACCTCTATGGGATGGGACCTCTATGGGATGGGGACCTCTATGGGATGGGGACCTCTATGCTGAGGATTGGGATGGGACCTCTATGCTGAGGATTGGGATGGGGACCTCTATGGGATGGGGACCTCTATGGGATGGGGACCTCTATGGGATGGGGACCGCTATGCTGAGGGTTGGGATGGGACCTCTATGTTGAGGGTTGGGATGGGACCTCTATGCCGAGCATTGGGATGGGACCTCTACAGTGAGGATTGGGATGGGACCTCTATGTTCAGGATTGGGATGGGACCTCTATGGGATGGGGACCTCTATGCTGAGGATTGGGATGGGACCTCTATGATGAGTATTGGGATGGGGACCTCTATGGGATGGGGACCTCTATGCTGAGGATTGGGATGGGACCTCTATGGGATGGGGACCTCTATGGGATGGGGACCTCTATGGGATGGGGACCTCTATGCTGAGGATTGGGATGGGACCTCTATGCTGAGGATTGGGATGGGACCTCTATGGGATGGGGACCTCTATGGGATGGGGACCTCTATGGGATGGGGACCTCTATGGGATGGGGACCTCTATGGGATGGGGACCTCTATGCTGAGGATTGGGATGGGACCTCTATGCTGAGGATTGGAGTGGGACCTCTATGGGATGGGGACCTCTATGCTGAGGATTGGAGTGGGACCTCTATGGGAAGGGACCTCTATGCTGAGGATTGGGATGGGACCTCTATGCTGAGGATTGGAGTGGGACCTCTATGGGATGGGGACCTCTATGCTGAGGATTGGGATGGGACCTCTATGCTGAGGATTGGGATGGGACCTCTATGAAGAGGATTGGGGTGGGACCTCTATGGGATGGGGACCTCTATGCTGAGGATTGGGATGGGACCTCTATGCTGAGGATTGGGATGGGACCTCTATGCTGAGGATTGGGATGGGACCTCTACAGTGAGGATTGGGATGGGACCTCTATGCTGAGGGATGAGATGTGTCCTCTATGCTGAGGGATGGGGACCTCTATGTTGAGGGTTGGGATAGGGACCTCTATGTTGAGGATTGGGATGGGACCTCTATGCTGAGGATTGGGATGGGACCTCTATGTTGAGGATTGGGATGGGACCTCTATGCTGAGGATTGGGATGGGACCTCTATGTTGAGGATTGGGATGGGACCTCTATGTTGAGGATTGGGATGGGACCTCTATGCTGAGGATTGGGATGGGACCTCTATGTTGAGGATTGGGATGGGACCTCTATGCTGAGGATTGGGATGGGATCTCTATGTTGAGGATTGGGATGGGACCTCTATGCTGAGGATTGGGATGGGACCTCTATGCTGAGGAGTGGGATGGGACCTCTATGCTGAGGGATGGGATGTGTCCTCTATGCTGAGGGATGGGGACCTCTATGTTGAGGGTTGGGATAGGGACCTCTATGGGATGGGGACCTATATGGGATGGGACCTCTATGCTGAGGGATGGGGACCTCTATGCTGAGGATTGGGATGGGACCTCTATGCTGGGGATTGGGATGGGGACCTCTATGTGATGTGGATCTCTATGCTGAAGATTGGGTTTGGGACCTCTATGGGATGGGGACCGATATGGGATGGGACCTCTATGCTGAGGGATGGGGACCTCTATGCTGAGGAGGGAGGATGGGACCTCTATGTTGAGGCTTGGGATGGGGACCTCTATGCTGAGGATTGGGATGGGGACCTATATGGGATGGGGACCTCTATGATGAGGATTGGGATGGGACCTCTATGCTGAGTATTGGGATGGGTACCTCTATGGGATGTGGACCTCTATGCTGAGGGATGTGGATCTCTATTTTGAGTATTGGGACTGGTACCTCTATGGGATGGGGATCTCTATTTTGAGGTTTAGGATGTGGACCTCTATGCTGAGGGATGTGGACCTCTATTTTGAGTATTGGGATGGTACCTCTATGGGATGGGGACCTCTATTTTGAGGTTTAGGATGGGGACCTCTATGTTGAGGGATGGGGACCTATATGTTGAGGAGGGGGGATGGGACCTCTATGCTGAGGGATGGGATGGGACCACTATGGGATGGGGACCTCTATCGGATGGGGACCTCTATGCTGAGGATTGGGATGGGACCTCTATGCTGAGGATTGGGATGGGACCTCTATGTTGAGGATTGGGATGGGACCTCTATGGGATGGGGACCTCTATGGGATGGGGACCCCTATGCTGAGGATTTGGATGGGACCTCTATGCTGAGGATTGGGATGGGGACCTCTATGGGATGGGGACCTCTATGCTGAGGATTTGGATGGGACCTCTATGGGATGGGACCTCTATGGGATGGGGACCTATATGGGATGGGACCTCTATGCTGAGGAATGGGATGGGACCTCTATGCTGAAGGATGGGGACCTCTATGTTGAGCATTGGGATGGGACCTCTATGTTAAGGATTGGGATGGAACCTCTATGTTGAGGTTTGGGATGGGACCTCTATGTTGAGGAATGGGATGGGGACCTCTATGTTGAGGAATGGGATGGTGATCTCTATGCTGAGGGATGGGGACCTCTATGTTGAGGAGGGGGATGGGACCTCTATGTTGAGGCTTGGGATGGGGACCTCTATGCTGAGGATTGGGATGGGGACCTCTATGCTGAGGATTGGGATGGGACCTCTATGCTGAGGGATAGGGACCTCTATGTTGAGCAGGGGGGATGGGACCTCTATGTTGAGGCTTGGGATGGGGACCTCTATGGGATGGAGACCTCTATGCTGAGTGATGGGGACCTCTATGTTGAGGTTTGGGATGGGACCTCTATGGGATGGGGACCTCTATGCTGAGAATTGGGATGGGAACTCTATGGGATGGAGACCTCTATGGGATGGGGACCTCTATGCTGAGGATTGGGATGGGACCTCTATGGGATGGGGACCTCTATGTGATGGGGACCTCTATGCTGAGGATTGGGATGGGACCTCTATGGGTTGGGGACCTCTATGGGATGGGGACATCTATGCTGAGGATTGGGATGGGACCTCTATGCTGAGGATTGGGATGGGACCTCTATGCTGAGGATTGGGATGGGGAACTCTATGGGATGGGACCTCTATGCTGAGGATTGGGATGGGAACCTCTATGGGATGGGGACCTCTATGCTGAGGATTGGGATGGGACCTCTATGCTGAGGATTGGGATGGGGACCTCTATGGGATGGGGAACTCTATGGGATGGTGACCTCTATGGGATGGTGACCTCTATGGGATGGTGACCTCTATGGGATGGGGACCTCTATGGGATGGGGATCTCTATGGGATGGTGACCTCTATGGGATGGGGACCTCTATGGGATGGGGACCTCTATGGGATGGGACCTCTATGGGATGGGGAACTCTATGGGATGGGGACCTCTATGGGATGGGGAACTCTATGGGATGGGGACCTCTATGGGATGGTGACCTCTATGGGATGGGGACATCTATGTTGAGGATTGGGATGGGGACCACTATGGTGAGGAGGGGGATGGGACCTCTATGTTGAGGATTGGGGTGGGACCTCTATGGGATGGGGACCTCTATGCTGAGGATGTGGATGGGACCTCTATGCTGAGGATTGGGATGGGACCTCTATGTTGAGGATTGGGATGGGACCTCTATGCTGAGGCTTGTGATGGGACCTCTACAGTGAGGATTGGGATGGGACCTCTATGCTGAGGGATGGGATGGGTCCTCTATGCTGGGGTATGGGGACCTCTATGCTGAGGATTGGGATAGGACCTCTATGCTGAGGGATGGGGACCTCTATGTTGAGGAGGGAGGATGGGACCTCTATGCTGGGGATTGGGATGGGGAACTCTATGGGATGTGGACCTCTATGCTGAAGATTGGGTTTGGGACCTCTATGGGATGTGGACCTCTATGCTGAAGATTGGGTTTGGGACCTCTATGGGATGGGGACCTATATGGGATGGGACCTCTATGCTGAGGGATGGGGACCTCTATGTTGAGGAGGGAGGATGGGACCTCTATGCTGGGGATTGGGATGGGGACCTCTATGGGATGTGGACCTCTATGCTGAAGATTGGGTTTGGGACCTCTATGGGATGTGGACCTCTATGCTGAAGATTGGGTTTGGGACCTCTATGGGATGGGGACCTATATGGGATGGGGACCTCTATGCTGAGGATTGGGATGGGGACCTCTTTGCTATGGGGACCTATATGCTGAGGATTGGGATGGGGACCTATATGGGATGGGGACCTCTATGCTGAGGATTGTGATGGGGACCTCTTTGCTATGGGGACCTATATGCTGAGGATTGGGATGGGGACCTATATGGGATGGGGACCTCTATGCTGAGGATTGGGATGGGGACCTCTTTGCTATGGGGACCTATATGCTGAGGATTGGGATGGGGACCTATATGGGATGGGGACCTCTATGCTGAGGATTGTGATGGGGACCTCTTTGCTATGGGGACCTATATGCTGAGGATTGGGATGGGGACCTATATGGGATGGGGACCTCTATGATGAGGATTGGGATGGGACCTCTATGCTGAGTATTGGGAGGGGTACCTCTATGGGATGGGGACCTCTATGTTGAGGTTTGGGATGGGGACCTCTATGCTGAGGGATGGGATGTGACCACTATGGGATGGGGAACTCTATGGAATGGGGACCTCTATGCTGAGGATTGGGATGGGACCTCTATGGGTTGGGGACCTCTATGGGATGGGGACATCTATGCTGAGGATTGGGATAGAGAACCTCTATGCTGAGGATTGGGATGGGACCTCTATGCTGAGGATTGGGATGGGGACCTCTATGGGATGGGGCCTCTAAGGGATGGGGACCTCTATGGGATGGGGACCTCTATGGGATGGGGACCTCTATGGGATGGGGAACTCTATGGGATGGGGCCTCTAAGGGATGGGGACCTCTATGGGATGGGGACCTCTATGGGATGGGGACCTCTATGGGATGGTGACCTCTATGGGATGGGGACCTCTATGGGATGGGGACCTCTATGGGATGGGGAACTCTATGGGATGGGGACCTCTATGGGATGGGGAACTCTATGGGATGGGGACCTCTATGGGATGGTGACCTCTATGGGATGGGGACATCTATGTTGAGGATTGGGATGGGGACCACTATGGTGAGGAGGGGGGATGGGACCTCTATGTTGAGGATTGGGGTGGGACCTCTATGGGATGGGGACCTCTATGCTGAGGATGTGGATGGGACCTCTATGCTGAGGATTGGGATGGGACCTCTATGTTGAGGATTGGGATGGGACCTCTATGCTGAGGCTTGTGATGGGACCTCTACAGTGAGGATTGGGATGGGACCTCTATGCTGAGGGATGGGATGGGTCCTCTATGCTGGGGGATGGGGACCTCTATGCTGAGGATTGGGATAGGACCTCTATGCTGAGGGATGGGGACCTCTATGTTGAGGAGGAGGATGGGACCTCTATGCTGGGGATTGGGATGGGGACCTCTATGGGATGTGGACCTCTATGCTGAAGATTGGGTTTGGGACCTCTATGGGATGGGGACCTATATGGGATGGGACCTCTATGCTGAGGGATGGGGACCTGTATGCTGAGGATTGGGATGGGACCTCTATGGGATGGGGACCTCTATGGGATGGGGACCTCTATGGGATGGGGACCTCTATGGGATGGGGCCTCTAAGGGATGGGGACCTCTATGGGATGGGGACCTCTATGGGATGGTGACCTCTATGGGATGGGGACCTCTATGGGATGGGGACCTCTATGGGATGGGGACCTCTATGGGATGGTGGCCTCTATGGGATGGGGACCTCTATGGGATGGGGACCTCTATGGGATGGTGACCTCTATGGGATGGGGACCTCTATGGGATGGGACCTCTATGGGATGGTGACCTCTATGGGATGGGGACCTCTATGGGATGGGGAACACTATGGGATGGGGACCTCTATGGGATGGGGACCTCTATGGGATGGGGACCCCTATGCTGAGGATTTGGATGGGGACCTCTATCGGATGGGGACCTCTATGCTGAGGATTTGGATGGGACCTCTATGGGATGGGACCTCTATGGGATGGGGACCTATATGGGATGGGACCTCTATGCTGAGGAATGGGATGGGACCTCTATGCTGAAGGATGGGGACCTCTATGTTGAGCATTGGGATGGGACCTCTATGTTAAGGATTGGGATGGAACCTCTATGTTGAGGTTTGGGATGGGACCTCTATGTTGAGGAATGGGATGGGGACCTCTATGTTGAGGAATGGGATGGTGATCTCTATGCTGAGGGATGGGGACCTCTATGTTGAGGAGGGGGATGGGACCTCTATGTTGAGGCTTGGGATGGGGACCTCTATGCTGAGGATTGGGATGGGGACCTCTATGCTGAGGATTGGGATGGGACCTCTATGCTGAGCAGGGGGGATGGGACCTCTATGTTGAGGCTTGGGATGGGGACCTCTATGGGATGGAGACCTCTATGCTGAGTGATGGGGACCTCTATGTTGAGGTTTGGGATGGGACCTCTATGGGATGGGGACCTCTATGCTGAGAATTGGGATGGGAACTCTATGGGATGGAGACCTCTATGGGATGGGGACCTCTATGCTGAGGATTGGGATGGGACCTCTATGGGATGGGGACCTCTATGTGATGGGGACCTCTATGCTGAGGATTGGGATGGGACCTCTATGGGTTGGGGACCTCTATGGGATGGGGACATCTATGCTGAGGATTGGGATAGAGACCTCTATGCTGAGGATTGGGATGGGACCTCTATGCTGAGTATTGGGATGGGGACCTCTATGGGATGGGGACCTCTATGGGATGGGGACCTCTATGCTGAGGATTGGGATGGGACCTCTATGCTGAGTATTGGGATGGGGACCTCTATGGGATGGGGACCTCTATGCTGAGGACTGGGATGGGACCTCTATGGGATGGGGACCTCTATGGGATGGGGACCTCTATGCTGAGGATTGGGATGGGGAACTCTATGGGATGGGACCTCTATGCTGAGGATTGGGATGGGAACCTCTATGGGATGGGGACCTCTATGCTGAGGATTGGGATGGGACCTCTATGCTGAGGATTGGGATGGGGACCTCTATGGGATGGGGAACTCTATGGGACGGGGACCTCTATGGGATGGGGACCTCTATGGGATGGTGACCTCTATGGGATGGTGACCTCTATGGGATGGTGACCTCTATGGGATGGTGACCTCTATGGGATGGGGACCTCTATGGGATGGGGATCTCTATGGGATGGTGACTTCTATGGGATGGGGACCTCTATGGGATGGGGACCTCTATGGGATGGGACCTCTATGGGATGGGGGAACTCGATGGGATGGGGACCTCTATGGGATGGGGAACTCTATGGGATGGGGACCTCTATGGGATGGTGACCTCTATGGGATGGGGACATCTATGTTGAGGGATTGGGATGGGGACCACTATGGTGAGGAGGATGGGACCTCTATGTTGAGGATTGGGGTGGGACCTCTATGGGATGGGGACCTCTATGCTGAGGATGTGGATGGGACCTCTATGCTGAGGATTGGGATGGGACCTCTATGTTGAGGATTGGGATGGGACCTCTATGCTGAGGCTTGTGATGGGACCTCTACAGTGAGGGATTGGGATGGGACCTCTATGCTGAGGGATGGGATGGGTCCTCTATGCTGGGGGATGGGGACCTCTATGCTGAGGATTGGGATAGGACCTCTATGCTGAGGGATGGGGACCTCTATGTTGAGGAGGGAGGATGGGACCTCTATGCTGGGGATTGGGATGGGGACCTCTATGGGATGTGGACCTCTATGCTGAAGATTGGGTTTGGGACCTCTATGGGATGGGGACCTCTATGCTGAAGATTGGGTTTGGGACCTCTATGGGATGGGGACCTATATGGGATGGGACCTCTATGCTGAGGGATGGGGACCTGTATGCTGAGGATTGGGATGGGGACCTCTTTGCTATGGGGACCTATATGCTGAGGATTGGGATGGGGACCTATATGGGATGGGGACCTCTTTGCTATGGGGACCTCTATGCTGAGGATTGGGATGGGGACCTCTTTGCTATGGGGACCTCTATGCTGAGGATTGGGATGGGGACCTATATGGGATGGGGACCTCTATGCTGAGGATTGTGATGGGGACCTCTTTGCTATGGGGACCTATATGCTGAGGATTGGGATGGGGACCTATATGGGATGGGGACCTCTATGCTGAGGATTGGGATGGGGACCTCTTTGCTATGGGGACCTATATGCTGAGGATTGGGATGGGGACCTATATGGGATGGGGACCTCTATGATGAGGATTGGGATGGGACCTCTATGCTGAGTATTGGGATGGGTACCTCTATGGGATGGGGACCTCTATGTTGAGGTTTGGGATGGGGACCTCTATGCTGAGGGATGGGATGTGACCACTATGGGATGGGGAACTCTATGGAATGGGGACCTCTATGCTGAGGATTGGGATGGGACCTCTATGGGTTGGGGACCTCTATGGGATGGGGACATCTATGCTGAGGATTGGGATAGAGAACCTCTATGCTGAGGATTGGATGGGACCTCTATGCTGAGGATTGGGATGGGGACCTCTATGGGATGGGGCCTCTAAGGGATGGGGACCTCTATGGGATGGGGACCTCTATGGGATGGTGACCTCTATGGGATGGGGACCTCTATGGGATGGGGACCTCTATGGGATGGGGACCTCTATGGGATGGTGGCCTCTATGGGATGGGGACCTCTATGGGATGGGGACCTCTATGGGATGGTGACCTCTATGGGATGGGGACCTCTATGGGATGGGACCTCTATGGGATGGTGACCTCTATGGGATGGGGACCTCTATGGGATGGGGAACACTATGGGATGGGGACCTCTATGGGATGGTGACCTCTATGGGATGGGGACCTCTATGGGATGGTGACCTCTATGGGATGGGACCTCTATGGGATGGGGAACTCTATGCTGAGGATTGGGATGGGACCTCTATGCTGAGGATTGGGATGGGACCTCTATGCTGAGTATTGGGATGGGGGCCTTTATGCTGAGGTTTGCGATGGGGACCTCTATGCTGAGGGATGAGATGGGTCCTCTATCCTGAGGGATGGGGACCTCTATGTTGAGGGTTGGGATATTGACCTCTATGGGATGGGGACCTATATGGGATGGGACCTCTATGCTGAGGGATGGGGACCTCTATGCTGAGGATTGGGATGGGACCTCTATGCTGAGGAGGGAGGATGGGACCTCTATGCTGAGGATTGGGATGGGACCTCTTTGCTGGGGATTGGGATGGGGACCTCTATGGGATGTGGACCTCTATGCTGAAGATTGGGTTTGGGACCTCTATGGGATGGGGACCTATATGGGATGGGACCTCTATGCTGAGGGATGGGGACCTCTATGCTGAGGATTGGGATGGGACCTCTATGCTGAGGCTTGGGATGGGGACCTCTTTGGGATGGGGACCTATATGCTGAGGATTGGGATGGGGACCTATATGGGATGGGGACCTCTATGATGAGGATTGGGATGGGACCTCTATGCTGAGTATTGGGATGGGTACCTCTATGGGATGGGGACCTCTATGTTGAGGTTTGGGATGGGGACCTCTATGCTGAGGGATGGGATGGGACCACTATGGGATGGGGACCTCTATGCTGAGGGATGGGATGGGACCACTATGGGATGGGGACCTCTATCGGATGGGGACCTCTATGCTGAGGATGGGGACCTATATGTTGAGGAGGGGGATGGGACCT
>NW_027009710.1:0-41102 GCF_036934945.1 Oncorhynchus masou masou
ACAGACAGCCAGCCTAAAACCACAAAGAGCTTTACAGACAGCCAGCCTGAAACCACAAAGAGCTTTACAGACAGCCAGCCTAAAATCACAAAGAGCTTTACAGACAGCCAGCCTAAAACCACAAAGAGCTTTACAGACAGCCAGCCTGAAACCACAAAGAGCTTTACAGACAGCCAGCCTTTACAGAAGCCAGCCAAACAAAAGAGCTTTACAGACAGCCAGCCTAAAACCACAAAGAGCTTTACAGACAGCCAGCCTGAAGACCCAGCCTGAAACCACAAAGAGCTTTACAGACAGCCAGCCTGAAACCACAAAGAGCTTTACAGACTTTTACAGCCAGCCTGAAACCACAAAGAGCTTTACAGACAGCCTGAAACCACAAAGAGCTTTACAGACAGCCAGCCTGAAACCACAAAGAGCTTTACAGACAGCCAGCCTAAAACCACAAAGAGCTTTACAGACAGCCAGCCTGAAACCACAAAGAGCTTTACAGACAGCCAGCCTGAAACCACAAAGAGCTTTACAGACAGCCAGCCTGAAACCACAAAGAGCTTTACAGACAGCCAGCCTAAACCCACAAAGCCAGCCTGAAACCACAAGCTTTACAGACAGCCAGCCTAAAACCACAAAGAGCTTTACAGACAGCCAGCCTGAAACCACAAAGAGCTTTACAGACAGCCAGCCTGAAACCACAAAAGACAGCCAGCCCTGAAACCACAAAAAGAGCAAAGCAGAAGGAAAAGCACAGTGGCTAGGAAAAACTCCTAGGAACCTAGGAAGAAACCTAGAGAGGAACCAGGCTCTGAGGGGTTTGAACTCCTTAGAAGGCAGGAACCTAGGAAGACACCTAGCGAGGAACCAGGCTCTGAGGGGTTTGAACTCCTAGAAAGGCAGGAACCTAGGAAGAAACCTAGAGGAACCAGGCTCTGAGGGGGGTTTGAACTCCTTAGAAGGCAGGAACCTAGGAAGATACCTAGCGAGGAACCAGGCTCTGAGGGGTTTGAACTCCCTAGAAAGGCAGGAACCTAGGAAGACACCTAGCGAGGAACCAGGCTCTGAGGGGGTTTGAACTCCCTAGAAAGGCAGGAACCTAGGAAGACACCTAGCGAGGAACCAGGCTCTGAGGGGTTTGAACTCCCTAGAAGGCAGGAACCTAGGAAGACACCTAGCGAGGAACCAGGCTCTGAGGGGGTTTGAACTCCCTAGAAAGGCAGGAACCTAGGAAGACACCTAGCAAGGAAGCCGGTTCAGAAAGGTGGCTGATCCTCTTCTTGGCTGTACTAAAAATATTTGTACAGTACTACAATAACACTACGACATGTTACAGTATTAAAACTCTGTGTAGTCTTACCGGTTGGACCAGGACGTTGTTTTTGCCGTAGAGCAGGTGAGTACGGGAGTTCTGGTGAAGAGATTCCACGTATTCCGATGCAGACGCCGCAAACTTATCCTCGGACATGCTGACGCTGGACTGTCTCTTCTGGATCTGGGGAACAGGCCATGAGAAAGGTCTACGTTATTGATTATTGATTGTGTAAGGACGTGACTCAGATCCTGACTGATTGTCCCTCCATTTTATTTACTTAACCATTATTTAACCAGGAAAGTCAATTAACAACACATTCTTATTTACAATGACGGCCTAGCAAGAGGCTAACGGCTTACTGCAGGGATGGGGGTATAAAAATGTTAGGCCAAAACACACATCACGAGAAAATAGACACCACAACACTACATAGAGAGACCTAAGACAACACAACATGGCAATAACACATGACAACACAGCATGGTAGCAACACAACTTGGCAACAACACAACATGGCAGCAACACATGACAACACAGCATGGCAGCAACACAACATGGCAACAACATATGACAACACAGCATGGCAGCAACACAACATGGCAACAACACAACATGGCAACAACACAACATGGCAACAACATATGACAACACAGCATGATAGCAACACAACATGGCAACACAGCATGGTAGCAACACAACATGGCAACAACACAACATGGCAACAACACATGACAACACAGCATGGTAGCAACACAACTTGGCAACAACACAACATGGCATCAACACATGACAACACAGCATGGTAGCAACACAACATGGCAACTCAGCATGGTAGCAACACAAAATGGCAACAACACAACATGGCAACAACACAACGTGGTAGCAACACAACATGACAACAACACAACAACAACATGGTGCAACACAACATGACAACACAACATGACAACAACACAACAACAACATGGTAGCAACACAACATGACAACACAACATGACAGCAACAAAACATGGCAGCAACACAACGTGGTAGCAACACAACATGACAACAACACAACAACAACATGGTAGCAACACAACATGACAACAACACAATATGACAACAACACAACATGGCAACAACACAACATGGCAACAACACAACATGGTAGCAACACAACATGGCAACAACACAACATGGTAGCAACACAACATGACAACACGACAGCAACAAAACATGGCAGCAACACAACAGAAGAAAATGAAACGCACACCTATTTAGGCGAGGTGCTGACTAGCGGAGTAGAACACTTAAAAATAAAGGAGAGCTGCAAGTTCAAATCCCCGAGCTGACAAGGTGCAAAATCTGTCGTTCTGCCCCCTGAACAGGCAGTTAACCCACTGTTCCTAGGCCGTCATTGAAAATAAGAATTTGTTCTTAACTGACTTGCCTGGTTAAATAAAGGTTAAAAAAATAAAAATAAAAATAAAAGATGCAAAAATGTAATATCCTGCGTTTCGACAGCCAAGCTGTCTTCATCAGGGTATAATCACAATCATGTCAAAGTCTACGTTGTCTAAGTTGAAACCGAAGAGAGCAAGGGTCTTTAAGTTATAGATCCAGGCAGCCTCTCGTTTTAACAATAAATTGTCGAGGTCACCCCTTCTCCTAGGGAGGGTGACATGTTCGATGCCAATATAAGGCAGAGACGAAATTGAGTGGCCTGCCTCCAAAAAGAGGGCCTCAACTGGGTAAGTCAAGTTTTTACACCTAATGATGCTCCGAGATAGGAGACCCTCGCTCCCTTCGGTCTCAAAGTAGACTTTGATCTGAAGCCATTCTTGTGATTATTGTGACTTTGCCATTGTAATTGTTTGTAAGCTTGTGTAGTCTAAAATGAATCTATGATCGTATGCTATCCATTTGCTATCCAACACAAGACAATACAACAACACAACATGACAACAACACAAGACAACACAACAACACAAGACAACACAACAACACAGCACAACACTATAACAATACAACATGACAGCAACTCAACACGACAACAACTCAACACGACAGCAATTCAACTTAACTCAACAGCAACTCAACACGACAGCAACTCAACACGACAGCAACTCAACACGACAGCAACTCAACACGACAGCAACTCAACACGACAGCAACTCAACGCGACAGCAACTCAACACGACAGCAATTCAACACGACAGCAACTCAACACGACAAGACAACATAGTCGCAGCACAAACATGGCACTAAAATTGTTAGGCACAAAGGACAAAATGTCAGATGAAACACATCACGCGAAGCAGCCACAAGTGTCGGTAAAAGAGTGTCCATGATTGTCTTTGAATGTAGAAACGGAGATAAAATGGTCCAGTTTGACTGTCTGTTGCATCTTGATTTTTTGCTGTGAACTGAAAAGAGGAGCGACCCAGGCAACTGTGTGCTTTGTGGACCTTTAACAGAATGTGACTGGCCCCTTTTGGGCCCTGGTCTAAAGTACTGCACTATATAGGGAATAGGGTTCCTTAGGGCCCTGGTGTAAAGTAGTACACAATATAGGGAATAGGGTTCCATAGGGCCCTGGTCTAAAGTAGTGCACTATATAGGGAATAGAGTGCCATAGGGTTCTGGTCTAAAGTAGTGCACTATTTAGGGAGTAGGGTTCTATAGGGCCCTGGTCTGAAGTAGTGCACTATATAGGGAATAGGGTAATATAGGGCCCTGGTCTAAAGTAGTGCACTATATATAGAGAATAGGGTTCTATATGGCCCTGGTCTAAAGTAGTGCACTATATATAGGGAATAGGGTTCTATAGGGCCCTGGTCTAAAGTAGTGCACTATATAGGGAATCAGGTTCTATATGGCCCTGGTCTAAAGTAGTGCACTATATAGGGAATAGGGTTCTATAGGGGCCTGGTCTAAAGTAGTGCACTATATAGGGAATAGGGTTCTATAGGGGCCCTGGTCTAAAGTAGTGCACTATATAGGGAATAGGGTGCCATTAGGGACGCAGTCATCGCGACCATGATTGAAACTGACTGGGTCCTTTACCCATCGGGGATTTGAACCAATAACATTGTAGTTACTTAGCCCTTTTGTCTAACTACAAGGGTCTTCTGAGAAACTGCTCCCAGGACCCCTGGGAGAACGATTGTTACTAAGTGAACTATCCTGGCTAAATACAGTTGAAATCGGAAGTTTACATACATCTTAGCCAAATACATTTAAACTCAGTTTTTCACAATTCCTGACATTTAATCCTTGTAAACTTTCCCTGTTATAGGTCAGTTGGGATCACCACTTTATTTTGAGAATGTGAAACGTCAGAATAATAGTAGAGAGAATGATTTATTTCAGCTTTTATTTCTTTCATCACATTCCCAGTGGGTCAGAAGTTTACATACACTCAATTAGTATTTGGTAGCATTGCCTTTCAATTGTTTAACTTGGGTCAAATGTTTCGGGTTGCCTTCCACAAGCTTCCCACAATAAGTTGGGTGAATTTTGGCCCATTCCTCCTGACAGAGCTGGTGTAACTGAGTCAGGTTTGTAGGCCTCCTTGCTCACACACGCTTTTTCAGTTCTGCCCACACATTTTCTATAGGATTGAGGTCAGGGCTTTGTGATGGCCACACCAATACCTTGACTTTGTTGTCCTTAAGCCATTTTGCTACAACTTTAGAAGTATGCTTGGGGTTATTGTCCATTTGGAAGACCCATTTGCTGCCAAAATTTAACTGATGTCGAGATGTTGCTTCAATATATCCACAAAATGTTCCTTCCTCATGATTCCAGCTATTTTGTGAAGTGCACCAGTCCCTCCTGCAGCAAAGCACCCCCACAACATGATGCTGCCATCCCCGTGCTTCACGGTTGGGATTGTTATGTACTTGAGTGAAGACCCAAAAGCGGTTTTAACAGAAAACAGAGTTCTTTAATGAAAAAACAGGAATGGCATAAATCCTCTTCCAACGTTGACAATGGAACAAAAAGAACGTAGTATAGTGCAGGATGCACCTGCCAGGCAGACTCCGACAGGATAGGACAAGGTGGAAGCAAACGAGACGACAGCTTGCTTCTGGCATCAAAAACACAAACAAGAATCAGACACTGAAAGTAGCAGGAACAGAGAGAAAATAGAGACCTAATCAGAGGGGAAGAGAGAACAGGTGTGAAAGAGTGAATGAGCTAGTTAGGGGAGATGTAGAACAGCTGAAGAATGAGAGACAGAGAAGGTAACCTAAAAAGACCAGCAGAGAGAGACAGAGTGAAGAGAAAGGACAGGAACAGACATAACAAGACATGACAGTACCCCCCACTCACCGAGCGCCTCCTGGCGCACTCGAGGAGGAAACCTGGCGGCAACGGAGGAAATCATCGATCAGCGAACGGTCCAGCACGTCCCGAGAGGGAACCCAACTCCTCTCCTCAGGACCGTACCCTCCCAATCCACTAGGTACTGATGACCACGGCCCCGAGGGCGCATGTCCAAAATCTTACGAACCCTGTAGATGGGTGCGCCCTCGACAAGGATGGGGGGGAGGGACGAGCGGGGCGCGAAGAACGGGCTTAACACAGGAGACATGGAAGACCGGGGGAACGCGACGAAGATAGCGCGGGAGAAGAAGTCGCACTGAGACAGGATTAATGACCTGGGAAATACGGAACGGACCAATGAACCGCGGGGCCAACTTGCGAGAAGCTGTCTTAAGGGAAGGTTCTGAGTGGAGAGCCATACTCTCTGACCGCAACAATATCTAGGACTCTTGGTCCTACGCTTGTTAGCGGCCCTCACAGTCTGCGCCCTATTACGGCAAAGTGCCGACCTGACCCCCTTCCAGGTGCGCTCGCAACGCTGGACAAAAGCCTGAGCGGAGGGGACGCAGGACTCGGCGAGCTGAGATGAGAACAGCGGAGGCTGGTACCCGAGGCTACTCTGAAAAGGAGATAGACCGGTAGCAGACGAGGGAAGCGAGTTGTGGGCGTACTCTGCCCAGGGGAGCTGTTCTGACCAAGACGCAGGGTTACGAAAAGAAAGACTGCGTAAAATGCGACCAACAGTCTGATTGGCCCGTTCGGCTTGACCGTTAGACTGGGGATGAAAGCCGGACGAGAGACTGACGGAAGCCCCAATCAAACGACAAAACTCCCTCCAAAATTGAGACGTGAACTGCGGGCCTCTGTCGGAAACGACGTCAGACGGAAGGCCATGAATTCGGAAAACATTCTCGATAATGATCTGAGCCGTCTCCTTAGCAGAAGGGAGCTTAGCGAGAGGAATGAAATGAGCCGCCTTAGAGAATCTATCGACAACCGTAAGAATAACTGTCTTCCCCGCTGATGAAGGCAGTCCGGTGATGAAATCTAAAGCGATGTGAGACCACGGTCGAGAGGGAATGGGAAGCGGTCTGAGACGGCCGGCAGGAGGAGAGTTCCCAGATTTAGTCTGCGCGCAGACCGAACAAGCGGCGACAAATCGACGCGCGTCACGTTCCCGAGTGGGCCACCAGAAACGCTGGCGAATGGAAGCGAAGCGTACCCCGAACGCCGGGGTGGCCGGCTAACTTGGCAGAGTGGGCCCACTGAAGAACGGCCGGACGAGTAGGAACGGGAACGAACAGAAGGTTCCTAGGACAAGCTCGCGGCGACGGAGTGTGAGCGAGTGCTTGCTTTACCTGCCTCTCAATTCCCCAGACAGTCAACCCGACAACACGCCCTTCAGGGAGAATCCCTCGGGGTCGGTGGAGACCTCAGAAGAACTGAAGAGACGAGATAAAGCATCAGGCTTGGTGTTCTTTGAGCCCGGACGATAAGAAATAACAAACTCGAAACGAGCGAAAAACAGAGCCCAACGAGCCTGACGCGCATTAAGTCATTTGGCTGAACGGATGTACTCAAGGTTCCTATGGTCAGTCCAAACGACAAAAGGAACGGTCGCCCCCTCCAACCACTGTCGCCATTCGCCTAGGCTAAGCGGATGGCGAGCAGTTCGCGATTACCAACATCATAGTTACGTTCTGACGGCGATAAGCGATGAGAGAAAAACGCGCAAGGATGGACCTTGCCGTCAGAGAGCGCTGAGAAAGAATGGCTCCCACGCCCACCTCTGACGCGTCAACCTCAACAACAAACTGACTAGAGATGTCAGGTGTAACAAGAATAGGTGCGGATGTAAAACGATTCTTAAGAAGATCAAAAGCTCCCTGGGCGGAAACGGACCACTTAAAGCACGTCTTAACAGAAGTAAGGGCTGTGAGGGGAGCTGCCACCTGACCGAAATTACGGATGAAACGACGATAGAAATTAGCGAAGCCCAGAAAGCGCTGCAGCTCGACGCGTGACTTAGGAACGGGCCAATCAATGACAGCCTGGACCTTAGCGGGATCCATCTTAATGCCCTCAGCGGAAATAACGGAACCGAGAAAAGGGACAGAGGCGGCATGAAAAGTGCACTTCTCAGCCTTCACATAAAGACAGTTCTCCAAAAGGCGCTGGAGGACGCGTCGCACGTGCTGAACATGAATCGAGAGAGACGGTGAAAAAATCAGGATATCGTCCATGTAAACGAAAACAAAAATGTTCAGCATGTCTCTCAGGACGTCGTTAACTAGTGCCTGAAAGACAGCTGGAGCGTTAACGAGGCCGAAAGGAAGAACCCGGTATTCAAAGTGCCCTAACGGAGTGTTAAACGCCGTCTTCCACTCGTCCCCCTCCCTGATGCGCACGAGATGGTAGGCGTTACGAAGGTCCAATTTGGTGAAAAACCTGGCTCCCTGCAGGATCTCGAAGGCTGAAGACATAAGAGGAAGCGGATAACGATTCTTAACTGTTATGTCATTCAGCCCTCGATAATCCACGCATGGGCGCAGGGACCCGTCCTTCTTCTGAACAAAAAAAAAACCCCGCTCCGGCGGGAGAGGAGGAGGAGACTATGGTACCGGCGTCGAGCGAAACCGACAAATAATCCTCGAGAGCCTTACGTTCGGGAGCCGACAGAGAGTATAATCTACCCCGGGGGAGTAGTTCCGGAAGGAGATCAATACTACAGTCATACGACCGGTGTGGAGGGAGAGAAGTGGCCTTGGAACGACTGAACACCGTGCGCAGATCGTGATACTCCTCCGGCACCCCTGTCAAATCGCCAGGCTCCTCCTGTGAAGAAGAGACAGAGGAAACAGGAGGGATAGCAGACATTAAACAGGTCACATGACAAGAAACATTCCAGGATAGGATAGTATTACTAAACCAATTAATAGAAGGGTTATGGCGCACTAGCCAGGGATGACCCAAAACAACAGGTGTAAAAGGTGAACGAAAAATTAAAAAAAGAAATGGTTTCGCTATGATTACCAGAGACAGTGAGGGTTAAAGGCAGCGTCTCACGCTGAATCTTGGGGAGAGAACTACCATCTAAAGCGAACAAGGCCGTGGGCTCCCTAACTGTCTGACAGGAATGTCATGTTCCCGAGCCCAGGTCTCGTCCATAAAACAGCCCTCCGCCCCAGAGTCTATCAAGGCACTGCAGGAAGCAGATGAACCGGGCCAGCGGAGATGGACCGGAAAGGTAGTGCGTGATCCAGAAGGAGAGGCCTGAGTAGTTGCGCTCACCAGTAGCCCTCCCCTTACTGATGAGCTCTGGCTTTTACTGGACATGAGGTGACAAAATGACCAGCGGAGCCGCAGTAGAGACAGAGGCGATTGGTGATTCTCCGTTCCTTCTCCTTGGCCGAGATGCGGATACCCCCAGCTGCATAGGCTCAGCATCCGAGCCGGCGGAGGAGGGTGGCAGTGATGCGGCAGGTGGCAGTGATGTGGAGAGGGGAGCAACGGAGAACGCGAGCTCCTTTCCACGAGCTCGGCGACGAAGATCAAACCGTCGCTCTATGCGAATAGCGAGGGCTATTAAGGAGTCCAGACTGGAAGGAACCTCCCGGGAGAGGATCTCATCCTTAACCTCGACGAGGAGACCCTCCAGAAAACGAGCGAGCAAAGCCGGCTCGTTCCAGTCACTAGAGGCAGCGAGAGTGCGAAACTCAATAGAATAATCCGTTATGGATCGATTCCCCTGACATAGGGAAGACAGGGCCCTGGAAGCCTCCTCCCCAAAAACAGAACGGTCAAAAACCCGTATCATCTCCTCCTTAAAGTCCTGAAACTGGTTAATACACTCAGCCCTCGCCTCCCAGATTGCCGTGCCCCACTCACGCGCCCGTCCGGTAAGGGAGAGAAATGACGTAGGCGATGCGGGCTGCGCTCCTGGAGTAAGTGTTGGGCTGGAGAGAGAACACCACATCACACTGAGTGAGGAATGAGCGGCACTCAGTGGGCTCCCAGAGTAACAGGGCGGGTTGTTGATCCTGGGCTCCGGAGACTCGGAAACCCTGGAAGTGGGCGGATCGAGGTGGAGTTGGTGAACCTGTCTTGTGAGGTCGGAGACTTGGACGGCCAGGGTCTCAACGGCATGTCGAGCAGCAGACAATTCCTCCTCGTGTCTGCCTAGCATCGCTCCCTGGATCTCGACGGCGGAGTGAAAAGGGTCCGGAGCCGCTGGGTCCATTCTTGGTCTGATTCTTCTGTTATGTACTTGAGTGAAGACCCAAAAGCGGTTTTAACAGAAAACAGAGTTCTTTAATGAAAAAACAGGAATGGCATAAATCCTCTTCCAACGTTGACAATGGAACAAAAAGAACGTAGTATAGTGCAGGATGCACCTGCCAGGCAGACTCCGACAAGATAGGACAAGGTGGAAGCAAACGAGACGACAGCTTGCTTCTGGCATCAAAAACACAAACAAGAATCAGACACTGAAAGTAGCAGGAACAGAGAGAGAAATAGAGACCTAATCAGAGGGGGAAGAGAGAACAGGTGTGAAAGAGTGAATGAGCTAGTTAGGGGAGATGTAGAACAGCTGAAGAATGAGAGACAGAGAAGGTAACCTAAAAAGACCAGCAGAGAGAGACAGAGTGAAGAGAAAGGACAGGAACAGACATAACAAGACATGACAGGGATGGTGTTCTTCGGCTTGTAAGCCTCCCCCTTTTTCCTCCAAACATAACGATGGTCATTATGGCCAAATAGTTCTATTTTTGTTTCATCAGACCAGAGGACATTTCTCCAAAAAGTACGATCTTTGTCCTCATGTGCAGTTTCTAACCGTAGTCTGGCTTTTTTATGGCGGTTTTGGAGCAGTGGCTTCTTCCTTGCTGAGTGGTATTTCAGGTTATGTCGATATAGGACTCGTTTTACTGTGGATTTAGAATGTTTCGTTCCTGTTTCCTCCAGCATCTTCACAAGGTCCTTTGCTGTTGTTCTGGGATTGATTTGCTCTTTTCTCACCAAAGTACGTTCATCTCTAAGAGACAGAACACGTCTCCTTCCTGAGCGGTATGACGGCTGTGTGATCCCATTGTGTTTATACTTGCGTACTATTGTTTGTACAGATGAACGTGGTTCCTTCAGGCATTTGGAAATTGCTCCCAAGGATGAACCAGACTTGTGGAGGTCTACAATTTTATTCTGAGGCCTTGGCTGATTTCTTTTGATTTTTCCATGATGTCAAGCAAAGAGGCACTGAGTTTGAAGGTAGGCCTTGAAATACATCCACAGGTACACCTCCAATTGACTCAAATGTCAATTAGCCTGTCTGTAAATAATTGCCGGAAAAATTACTTGTCAAAAACAAAGTAAATGTCCTAACCGACTTGCCAAAACTATAGTTCGTTAAGAAGAAATGTGTGGAGCGGTTGAAAAATGAGATTTGATCACTTCAACCTAAGTGTATGTCAACTTCTGACTTCAAATGTATAAAATAAATTAGAATTGCCATAGATGCTCATTGAATCCTTACGGACTGAATTGTACAGTATTGACCAACTGCTCCAGTAAGAGCCCCATGCATTCCTCAGGCCCCCAGGGACCCAGTGTCTCTCACCCCCAGAGCGGGCCTCCTGCTGGGTGAAGCGTCCTGGCCCCGGTGGGCCCCGTGGATCCGGTGGCGCTGGACCAACTCGTTGGCCGACGGGTCCGTCCAGAAGTGGTCGGACGTCTTCAGCTTAGTGTACTCCAGAGCACAGGGACCCACTGGAGGAGGGAGGGGGGGAAGAGGGTGGAGGGGGAAGAGGGTGGAGAGGGGGAGGGAGGGGGAGAGGGTGGAGAGGGGGAGAGAGGGGGAGAGGGGGAGAGGGGGGAGGAGAGGGAGGGGGAGAGTGAGGAGAGGGAGGGAGAGAGGGAGGGTGGATATAAAGAGGGGGGGAAATAGGGTGAGAATGACGGAGGGAGAGAGAGAGAGTAAATAGAGGTAAAAAGAGTATCTACTGTATGTAGCATTATAACAGTCCGTAGGGACATTATAACAATGTAATGTAACATTATATCAGTCCATAGAGACATTATAACAACCCAATGTAGCATTATAACAGTCCATAGAGACATTATAACAATGTAATGTAGTATTATATCAGTCCACAGAGACATTATAACAACCCAATGTAGCATTATAACAGTCCGTAGAGACAAAACAACCCAATGTAGCATTATAACAGTCCATAGAGAGATAACAGTCCGTAGGGACATTATAACAATGCAATGTAGATGTATATCAGTCCGTAGAGACATTATAACAACCCAATGTAGCATTATAAGAGTCTGTAGGAACATTATAACAACCCAATGTAGCATTATAACAGCTCTCAGGGCCAACTTACCCAGTAGACATGCCAGGATGGGTCCAAACACTGAGTCATGCATCAGAGCCTCCCTCTCATAGTACTTACTGTAGAAACAACACACACACACACACACACACACACACACACACACACACACACACACACACACACACACACACACATCAGAGCCTCCCTCTCATAGTACTTACTGTAGAGACAACACACACACACACACATCAGAGCCTCCCTCTCATAGTACTTACTGTAGAAACAACACACACACACACACACATCAGAGCCTCCCTCTCATAGTACTTACTGTAGAAACAACACACACACACACACACATCAGAGCCTCCCTCTCATAGTACTTACTGTAGAAACAACACACACACACACACATCAGAGCCTCCCTCTCATAGTACTTACTGTAGAGACAACACACACACACACACACACATCAGAGCCTCCCTCTCATAGTACTTACTGTAGAGACAACACACACACACACACACACATCAGAGCCTCCCTCTCATAGTACTTACTGTAGAAACAACACACACACACACACACACACACACACACACATCAGAGCCTCCCTCTCATAGTACTTACTGTAGAGAGACACACACACACACACACACACACACACACACACACACACACACACACACACACACACACACACACACACACACACACACACACACACACACACACACACACACACACACACACACACACATCAGAGCCTCCCTCTCATAGTACTTACTGTAGAGACAACACACACACACACACACACATCAGAGCCTCCCTCTCATAGTACTTACTGTAGAAACAACACACACACACACAACAGAGCCTCCCTCTAATAGTACTTACTGTAGAGACAACACACACACACACACACACACACACAATAATGTTGAGACAACACACACACACACGCACACACACACACGCAATGTAGAGAAACAACAAAAGAGCATTGAGTCAAACAATGAAAAAACTACACTCAAATGACTCCATTCGGCCTTATGCAAGACAAAGGAGGGAATGAAATGAGGGAGTCTTGACAGTTCAAGACAGGCAGAAATGTTGTGTGCAGAACAAAAGCAACAGGGAGAAAGCAAATTCAATTGACTGGAACAGACATGGACAAGATGTTGCTCTTTGCATACAGTGCAGTGTGAGTTAATGCAGAAGTTGCCTTTTCATTTCTTACCTGGAGTTATCCACGAGGTACTGTACGACCTTGTCCAGGACCTTCTCGAAGAGGGCGGTGCGTACCCAGATGTGCTTGATGGCCTGAGCGGAGAGGGGCTGGGGGGCGCGACCTGCAGACGACGACCCCTGCCTCTTCAGGGGCTCCTGACCCACACGCTGGGTCCTCTGGGTTCTAGGGGGCAAAAGGCAAAGGACAGTAAATGACAGGGTTAGGGGTGCGAGGTAGGGGTTAGGGTTCGAGGTAGGGGTTAGGGTTCGATGTAGGGGTTAGGGTGCGAGGTAGGGGTTAGGGTGCGAGGTAGGGGTTAGGGTTCGATGTAGGGGTTAGGGTACGAGGTAGGGGTTAGGGTACGAGGTAGGGGTTAGGGTTCGAGGTAGGGGTTAGGGTTCGAGGTAGGGGTTAGGGTTTGAGGTAGGGGATAGGGCTTAGGGTTCGAGGTAGGGGTTAGGGGTTTGAGTTAAGGTTAGAGTTCGAGGTAGGGGTTAGGGGTAGGGTTCGAGGTAGGGGTAGGGGTTTGAGTTAAGGTTAGGGTTCGGGGTTTGGGTCAGGGTTCGGGGTTAGAGTCAGGGTTCGGTGTTAGGGTCAGGGTTCGGGGTTAGGGTCAGGGTTCGGGGTTAGGGTCAGGGTTCGGGGTTAGGGTTCGGGGTTAGGGTTCGGAGTCGGGGTTAGGGTCAGGGTTCAGGGGTCAGGGTTCAGCAGATGATCTCAGGTAAGACTGGTGTTACTGTAGGTTGGGGATTCCAGAAGTCCCAGTTGGAAGAATAAAGGAATTAGGAGGAAATCCTCCAAACAAGTTGATATAAGTTTTTCAACCCTACTGTTGACTGTATGCTATCTATGAGCTGAGTAATCGTCTTGTTGTGTGTAACTACAGTGTGTATGCACCTGACTCCATTAAAAAGGGGTAGGATAGGTATAATGGCTATGGTACGGTCTCCACCGTGTCACCTATACAGTACATAATGGGTGGGGCGAGTGGCTATGGGTTGATTTGGGACTCTACAGAAAGACACCTGTTTAACAGGTGAAGTTGTAGTTGTCACCAGGAGGGGGCAGCATACCATACAGTCAGGAGGTCCGCTTAGGAATCAATGGGAGATTCTTAATTGTTTTTTACTAAAGGGACAGTTGTACATTTACTGGGGGGGCTGGTCCAAACATGTTTTTAATTAGGCACAGGGGATGGTAGTGTATATTTCCTGGTTTACATTCCTCATTTTACAGGTGTTAGTATTTAAATGTCTTCCATGTCCTCATCTCCCTGCATGCTCCTCCCCTTAAAAGGTGTTTTGGTACTTCCCTTAGGCAGTGGCTTTTCTGCGCGCTAACTATACAGTCAACTCTATCCTGCACTCTAGTCATAGTGACAGTAGTGGTAGGTTTGTCCACATCTGCAATAGGCTAACGAGCAGTCATACCATACATACAATCTTTCACGTCGCACCAATCTTCTATATAAATCAACATAGAGGAAGAGCTGATAGGCAGAGGAGAGGCCAGGTGTAGCAGAGAGGCCAGGTGTAGCAGAGAGGCCAGGTGTAGCGGAGAGGCCAGGTGTAGCGGAGAGGCCAGGTGTAGCAGAGAGGCCAGGTGTAGCGGAGAGGCCAGGTGTAGAGGAGAGGCCAGGTGTAGCAGAGAGGCCAGGTGTAGCAGAGAGGCCAGGTGTAGAGGAGAGGCCAGGTGTAGCGGAGAGGCCAGGTGTAGCAGAGAGGCCAGGTGTAGCAGAGAGGCCAGGTGTAGAGGAGAGGCCAGGTGTAGCGGAGAGGCCAGGTGTAGCAGAGAGGCCAGGTGTAGCAGAGAGGCCAGGTGTAGAGGAGAGGCCAGGTGTAGCAGAGAGGCCAGGTGTAGAGGAGAGGCCAGGTGTAGCAGAGAGGCCAGGTGTAGCAGAAAGGCCAGGTGTAGCAGAGAGGCCAGGTGTAGCAGAGAGGCCAGGTGTAGAGGAGAGGCCAGGTGTAGAGGAGAGGCCAGGTGCAGAGGAGAGGCCAGGTGTAGCAGAGAGGCCAGGTGTAGAGGAGAGGCCAGGTGTAGCAGAGAGGCCAGGTGTAGCAGAGAGGCCAGGTGTAGCAGAAAGGCCAGGTGTAGCAGAAAGGCCAGGTGTAGCAGAGAGGCCAGGTGTAGCTTAGAGGCCAGGTGTAGAGGAGAGGCCAATGGTGGAACAAACTCCCTCACGACGCCAGGACAGCGGAGTCAATCACCACCTTCCGGAGACACCTGAAACCACACCTCTTTAAGGAATACCTAGGATAGGATAAGTAATCCTTCTCACCCCCCCCCCCCCTTAAATGATTTAGATACACTATTGTAAAGTGGCTGTTCCCTCACACACACATGCCTCCCATTACCACTCCCACTCACACACACACGCCTCCCATTACCACACCCCCTCACACACACGCCTCCCATTACCACTCCCACTCACACACACATGCCTCCCATTACCACTCCCCCTCACACACACACGCCTCCCATTACCACTCCCCCTCACACACACACGCCTCCCATTACCACTCCCCCTCACACACATGCCTCCCATTACCACTCCCCCTCACACACATGCCTCCCATTACCACTCCCACTCACACACACACGCCTCCCATTACCACTCCCACTCACACACACACGCCTCCCATTACCACTCCCACTCAAACTAGCAGCCGCAGTCACAATGCCTCTTCAGCCTGCCAAGGGATCTTGTTGTGGATCTACACACACACACGCACACACACGCACACACACACACACACACGTGCATACAGTTGAAGTCAGAAGTTTACATACATCTTAGCCAAATACATTTAAACTCAGTTCTTCCACAATTCCTGACATTTAATTCTCGTAAAAAATACCGTCTTAGGTCAGTTAGGATCACCACTTTATTTTAAGAATGTGAAATGTCAGAATAATAGTAGAGATAATGATTTATTTCAGCTTTTATTTCTTTCATCACATTCCCAGTGAATTAGAAGTTTACATACACTCAATTAGTATTTGGTAGCATTGCCTTTCAATTGTTTAACTTGGATCAAACGTTTCAGGGAGCCTTCCACAAACTTCCCACAATAAGTTGGGTGAATTTTGGCCCATTCCTCCTGACAGAGCTGGTTTAACTGAGTCAGGTTTGTAGGCCTCCTTGCTCGCAAAAGGTTTTTCAGTTCTGCCCACAAATTTTCTGTAGAATTGAGGTTAGGGCTTTGTGATGGCCACTCCAATACCTTGACTTTGTTGTCCTTAAGCCATTTTGCCTCAACTTTGGAAGTATGCTTGGGGTCGTTGTCCATTTGGAAGACCCATTTGCGACAAAGCTTTAACTTCCTGACTGATGTCCTTGAGATGTTGCTTCAATCTTTCCACATAATGTTCCTTCCTCATGGTGCCATCTATTTTGTGAAGTGCACCAGTCCCTCCTGCAGCAAAGCACCCCCACGATATGATGCTGCCACCCCCGTGCTTCACGGTTGGGATGGTGGTCTTCGGCTTGCAAGCCTCCCCTTTTCCTCCAAACATAACGATGGTCATTATGGCCAAACAGTTCTATTTTTGTTTCATCAGACCAGAGGTCATTTCTCCAAAAATGCGATCCTTGTCACCATGTGCAGTTGCAAACCGTAGTCTGGCTTTTTTATGGCAGTTTTGGAGCAGTGGCTTCTTCCTTGCTGAACGACCTTTCAGGTTATGTCGATATAGAACTCGTTTTACTGTGGATATAGATACTTTTGTAGCTGTTTCCTCCAGCATCTTCACAGGGTCCTTTGCTGTTGTTCTGGGATTGATTTGGACTTTTCGCACCAAAGTACGTTCATCTCTAGGAGACAGAACGCGTCTCCTTCCTGAGCGGTATGACGGCTGTGTGATCCCATGGTGTTTATACTTGTGTACTATTGTTTGTACAGATGAACGTGGTACCTTCAGGCGCTTGGAAATTGCTCCCAAGGATGAACCAGACTTGTGGAGGTCTACAATTTCGTGGCTGATTTCTTTTGATTTTCCCATGATGTCAAGCAAAGAGGCACGGAGTTTGAAGGTAGACCTTGAAATACATCCACAGGTACACCTGCAATTGACTCAAATTATGTCAATTAACCTATCAGAAGCTTCTTAAGCCATGATGTAATTTGAGAATCTAAATTGAGCTCAGGTGCATCCTGTTTCCATTGATCATCCTTGAGATGTTTCAAGATTCGAGGCTGTAATCGGTGCCAAATGTGCTTCAACAAAGTACTGATTAAATGGTCTGAATACTTATGTAAACGTAATATTTAAGTTATTTATTTATTTTTGATGTGCAAAAATGTAAAAAAAAATGTTTTTGCTTTGTCATTAAGGGGTATTGTGATGTCATTATGGGGTATTGTGATGTCATTATGGGGTATTGTGTTGTCATTATGGGGTATTGCGTTGTCATTAAGGGGTATTGTGATGTCATTATGGGGTATTGTCTGTAGAATGAACAGAGTCTGTCTGAATAGTGTCTGTCTGAATGAATAGTGTGTCTGAACATTGTCTGTCTGTCTGAACAGTGTCTGTCTGAATGAATAGTGTCTGTCTGAATGAATAGTGTGTCTGAACATTGTCTGTCTGTCTGAACAGTGTCTGTCTGAATGAATAGTGTCTGTCTGAATGAATAGTGTGTCTGAATGAATAGTGTCTGTCTGAATGAATAGTGTCTGTCTGAATGAATAGTGTCTGTCTGAATGAATAGTGTCTGTCTGAATGAATAGTGTCTGTCTGAATGAATAGTGTCTGTCTGAATGAATAGTGTATTTTTCTGAATAGTGTCTGTCTGAATGAATAGTGTATTTTTCTGAATAGTGTCTGTCTGAATGAATAGTGTGTCTGAACATTGTCTGTCTGTCTGAACAGTGTCTGTCTGAATAGTGTCTGTCTGAATAGTGTCTGTCTGAATAGAGTCTGTCTGACTGAATAGTGTCTGTCTGAATAGTGTCTGTCTGTCTGAATAGAGTCTGTCTGAATAGAGTCTGTCTGAATACTGTCTGTCTGAATAGAGTCTGTCTGACTGAATAGTGTCTGTCTGAATAGTGTCTGTCTGTCTGAATAGAGTCTGTCTGAATAGAGTCTGTCTGAATAGTGTCTGTCTGAATAGTGTCTGTCTGAATAGAGTCTGTCTGAATAGAGTCTGTCTGAATAGTGTCTGTCTGTCTGAATAGAGTCTGTCTGAATAGAGTCTGTCTGTCTGAATAGTGTCTGTCTGAATAGAGTCTGTCTGAATAGTGTCTGTCTGAATAGTGTCTGTCTGTCTGAATAGAGTCTGTCTGAATAGAGTCTGTCTGAATAGTGTCTGTCTGAATAGTGTCTGTCTGAATAGAGTCTGTCTGAATAGAGTCTGTCTGAATAGTGTCTGTCTGTCTGAATAGAGTCTGTCTGAATAGAGTCTGTCTGTCTGAATAGTGTCTGTCTGAATAGAGTCTGTCTGAATAGAGTCTGTCTGAATAGAGTCTGTCTGAATAGAGTCTGAATAGAGTCTGTCTGAATAGTGTCTGTCTGAATAGTGTCTGTCTGAATAGTGTCTGTCTGTCTGAATAGTGTCTGTCTGAATAGAGTCTGTCTGAATAGAGTCTGAATAGAGTCTGTCTGAATAGAGTCTGTCTGAATAGAGTCTGTCTGAATAGTGTCTGTCTGAATAGTGTCTGTCTGAATAGAGTCTGTCTGAATAGTGTCTGTCTGAATAGTGTCTGTCTGAATAGTGTCTGTCTGAATAGTGTCTGTCTGAATAGTGTCTGTCTGAATAGAGTCTGTCTGAATAGTGTCTGTCTGAATAGTGTCTGTCTGAATAGAGTCTGTCTGAATAGAGTCTGTCTGAAATAGAATCTGTCTGAAATAGTGACTATCTGAATAGTGTGTGAAGTATGTGTTGTCATGTGTGTGTGTGAGTGTTTGGACCCTGGACCCTGACCCCAGCCCTCCATCTTCCTCAAAGCCCAGCCAGCAAACGTATTGATTGGTTGGCCTCCCGGCAAGATCTCTCACAGTCCGGCCAGCGTATGTAGTGATTGGTTGAACGCCCAGCAAGATCACTCACAGCCCTTTCCACCACTGTATTATCACTAGAACGCAGTTCATGCTAGGTGTTAACGCTAGGTTTTAACGCTAGGTGTTAACGTTAGGTGTTAACGCTAGGTTTTAACGCTAGGTGTTAACGCTAGGTTTTAACGCTAGGTGTTAATGCTAGGTGTTAACGCTAGGTAGGTGTTAACGCTAGGTAGGTGTTAACGCTAGGTTTTAACGCTAGGTAGGTGTTATGCTAGGTAGGTGTTAATGCTAGGTGTTAACGCTAGGTAGGTGTTAACGCTAGGTAGGTGTTAACGCTAGGTGTTAACGCTAGGTGGGTGTTATGCTAGGTAGGTGTTAACGCTAGGTGTTAACGCTAGGTGGGTGTTATGCTAGGTAGGTGTTAACGCTAGGTGGGTGTTATGCTAGGTAGGTGTTAACGCTAGGTTTTAACGCTAGGTGGGTATTATGCTAGGTAGGTGTTAACGCTAGGTTTTAACGCTAAGTGGGTGTTATGCTAGGTAGGTGTTAATGCTAGGTGTTAACGCTAGGTAGGTGTTAACGCTAGGTAGGTGTTAACGCTAGGTAGGTGTTAACGCTAGGTAGGTGTTAACGCTAGGTAGGTGTTAATGCTAGGTGTTAACGCTAGGTAGGTGTTAATGCTAGGTAGGTGTTAATGCTAGGTAGGTGTTAACGCTAGGTAGGTATTAACACTAGGTGTTAATGCTAGGTAGGTGTTAATGCTAGGTAGGTGTTAATGCTAGGTAGATGTTAACGCTAGGTAGGTGTTAACGCTAGGTAGGTGTTAACGCTAGGTGTTAATGCTAGGTGTTAATGCTAGGTAGGTGTTAATGCTAGGTAGGTGTTAACGCTAGGTAGGTGTTAATGCTAGGTAGGTGTTAACGCTAGGTAGGTGTTAACGCTAGGTAGATGTTAACGCTAGGTAGGTGTTAACGCTAGGTAGGTGTTAACGCTAGGTAGGTGTTAATGCTAGGTGTTAATGCTAGGTTGGTGTTAACGCTAGGTAGGTGTTAACGCTAGGTAGGTGTTAATGCTAGGTAGGTGTTAACGCTAGGTAGGTGTTAACGTTAGGTAGGTGTTAACGCTAGGTAGGTGTTAACGCTAGGTAGGTGTTAACGCTAGGTAGGTGTTAACGCTAGGTAGGTGTTAACGCTAGGTAGATGTTAATGCTAGGTGTTAACGCTAGGTGTGAGCTAATCCTAACATCGGTACGATAGAACAGATGTGAAGAAGGAGGGACAGACAGAAAGAAAGAGAGAGAAAAAAAGGGATCGAGAAGAAGACAGAAATAGAGAAAGGGTGACAGATGTGGCTAGGGGGTGATGTTTGCAGCTCCCTGTGTGTGTGTGTGTGTGTGTGTGTGTGTGTGTGTGTGTGTGTGTGTGTGTGTGTGTGTGTGTGTGTGTGTGTGTGTGTGTGTGTGTGTGTGTGTGTGTGTGTGTGTGTGTGTGTGTGTCCATAGACTCAAACCACTTCTGGGAGAATTGGAAAACACTAAACAAACAACACTACTAAGAGTTATCTATCCGAAACGGAGAAGTATTGGTAAACCACTTCTCCTAACTTTTTGGCTCTATAACAAAGAACAAACAGCAAAAACATATACATGATCAAATACAAATCTTAGAATCAACTATTAAATACTACCAGAACCCACTAATGGACAAAATATAAACCCTCCAACCCAAAAAGGCCTGTGGTGTTGATGGTATTCTCAATGAAATGACAAAATATACAGATCACAATTGCCAACTGGCTTTCCTTAAACTCTTTAACATCATCCTAAGCTCTGGTATCTTCCTCAAAATTTGGACCCAAGGAGTGATCAACCCAGTAGCTAACTAACATTAGATAGCTAGCTAACACACCGGTACATATTGCTGTAATGCTATGCAGATCGTAAGGACAGGCAGCCAACAAATTGTCAGCCAACATAACGTGTTGGGGAGGAAAAGGGCTAAAAAAAATGTAATGACTTTTTAAATAAGTTATTAATTAATGACTTTTTAAATAAGTTATTAAGTAATGACTTTTTGGCCTCCCGGGTGGCACAGAGGTTAAGGGCGCTGTATTGCAGCGCTAGCAGCGCCGGCCCGCCACAGGAGTCGCTGGTGCGCGATGAGGATTTCCCTACCGGCCAAACCCTCCCTGACTGGCTAGGACAGACAAGCCCCATACTATTGTAGAGGACTGGCTAGGACAGGCAAGCCCCATACTATTGTGGAGGACTGGCTAGGACAGGCAAGACCCATACTATTGTAGAGGACTGGCTAGGACAGACAAGACCCATACTATTGTAGAGGAGTGGCTAGGACAGACAAGCCCCATACTATTGTAGAGGACTGGCTAGGACAGGCAAGCCCCATACTATTGTGGAGGACTGGCTAGGACAGGTAAGTCCCATACTATTGTAGAGGACTGGCTAGGACAGACAAGCCCCATACTATTGTGGAGGACTGGCTAGGACAGGTAAGCCCCATACTATTGTGGAGGACTGACTAGGACAGGCAAGCCCCATACTATTGTGGAGGACTGGCGAGGACAGACAAGCCCCATACTATTGTGGAGGACTGGCTAGGACAGGCAAGCCCCATACTATTGTAGAGGACTGGCTAGGACAGGCAAGCCCCATACTATTGTAGAGGACTGGCTAGGACAGACAAGCCCCATACTATTGTGGAGGACTGGCTAGGACAGGCAAGACCCATACTATTGTGGAGGACTGGCTAGGACAGGTAAGCCCCATACTATTGTAGAGGACTGGCTAGGACAGACAAGCCCCATACTATTGTGGAGGACTGGCTAGGACAGGTAAGCCCCATACTATTGTGGAGGACTGACTAGGACAGGCAAGCCCCATACTATTGTGGAGGACTGGCGAGGACAGACAAGCCCCATACTATTGTGGAGGACTGGCTAGGACAGGCAAGCCCCATACTATTGTGGAGGACTGGCTAGGACAGGCAAGCCCCATACTATTGTGGAGGACTGGCTGGGACAGGCAAGCCCCATACTATTGTGGAGGACTGACTAGGACAGGCAAGCCCCGTACTATTGTGGAGGACTGGCTAGGACAGGTAAGCCCCATACTATTGTGGAGGACTGACTAGGACAGACAAGCCCCATACTATTGTAGAGGACTGGCTAGGACAGGCAAGCCCCATACTATTGTGGAGGACTGGCTAGGACAGGCAAGACCCATACTATTGTAGAGGAGTGGCTAGGACAGACAAGACCCATACTATTGTAGAGGAGTGGCTAGGACAGACAAGCCCCATACTATTGTAGAGGACTGGCTAGGACAGGCAAGCCCCATACTATTGTGGAGGACTGGCTAGGACAGGTAAGTCCCATACTATTGTAGAGGACTGGCTAGGACAGACAAGCCCCATACTATTGTGGAGGACTGGCTAGGACAGGTAAGCCCCATACTATTGTGGAGGACTGACTAGGACAGGCAAGCCCCATACTATTGTGGAGGACTGGCGAGGACAGACAAGCCCCATACTATTGTGGAGGACTGGCTAGGACAGGCAAGCCCCATACTATTGTAGAGGACTGGCTAGGACAGGCAAGCCCCATACTATTGTAGAGGACTGGCTAGGACAGACAAGCCCCATACTATTGTGGAGGACTGGCTAGGACAGGCAAGACCCATACTATTGTGGAGGACTGGCTAGGACAGGTAAGCCCCATACTATTGTAGAGGACTGGCTAGGACAGACAAGCCCCATACTATTGTGGAGGACTGGCTAGGACAGGTAAGCCCCATACTATTGTGGAGGACTGACTAGGACAGGCAAGCCCCATACTATTGTGGAGGACTGGCGAGGACAGACAAGCCCCATACTATTGTGGAGGACTGGCTAGGACAGGCAAGCCCCATACTATTGTGGAGGACTGGCTAGGACAGGCAAGCCCATACTATTGTGGAGGACTGGCTGGGACAGGCAAGCCCCATACTATTGTGGAGGACTGACTAGGACAGGCAAGCCCCGTACTATTGTGGAGGACTGGCTAGGACAGGTAAGCCCCATACTATTGTGGAGGACTGACTAGGACAGACAAGCCCCATACTATTGTAGAGGACTGGCTAGGACAGGCAAGCCCCATACTATTGTGGAGGACTGGCTAGGACAGGCAAGACCCATACTATTGTAGAGGACTGGCTAGGACAGACAAGACCCATACTATTGTAGAGGAGTGGCTAGGACAGACAAGCCCCATACTATTGTAGAGGACTGGCTAGGACAGGCAAGCCCCATACTATTGTGGAGGACTGGCTAGGACAGGTAAGTCCCATACTATTGTAGAGGACTGGCTAGGACAGACAAGCCCCATACTATTGTGGAGGACTGGCTAGGACAGGTAAGCCCCATACTATTGTGGAGGACTGACTAGGACAGGCAAGCCCCATACTATTGTGGAGGACTGGCGAGGACAGACAAGCCCCATACTATTGTGGAGGACTGGCTAGGACAGGCGAGCCCCATACTATTGTAGAGGACTGGCTAGGACAGGCAAGCCCCATACTATTGTAGAGGACTGGCTAGGACAGACAAGCCCCATACTATTGTGGAGGACTGGCTAGGACAGGCAAGACCCATACTATTGTGGAGGACTGGCTAGGACAGGTAAGCCCCATACTATTGTAGAGGACTGGCTAGGACAGACAAGCCCCATACTATTGTGGAGGACTGGCTAGGACAGGTAAGCCCCATACTATTGTGGAGGACTGGCTAGGACAGGCAAGCCCCATACTATTGTGGAGGACTGGCTGGGACAGGCAAGCCCCATACTATTGTGGAGGACTGACTAGGACAGGCAAGCCCCATACTATTGTGGAGGACTGGCGAGGACAGACAAGCCCCATACTATTGTGGAGGACTGGCTAGGACAGGCAAGCCCCATACTATTGTGGAGGACTGACTAGGACAGGCAAGCCCCATACTATTGTGGAGGACTGGCGAGGACAGACAAGCCCCATACTATTGTGGAGGACTGGCTAGGACAGGCAAGCCCCATACTATTGTGGAGGACTGGCTAGGACAGACAAGCCCCATACTATTGTGGAGGACTGGCTAGGACAGGTAAGCCCCATACTATTGTGGAGGACTGACTAGGACAGGCAAGCCCCAGACTATTGTGGAGGACTGGCGAGGACAGACAAGCCCCATACTATTGTGGAGGACTGGCTAGGACAGGCAAGCCCCATACTATTGTAGAGGACTGGCTAGGACAGGCAAGCCCCATACTATTGTAGAGGACTGGCTAGGACAGACAAGCCCCATACTATTGTGGAGGACTGGCTAGGACAGGCTAGACCCATACTATTGTGGAGGACTGGCTAGGACAGGTAAGCCCCATACTATTGTAGAGGACTGGCTAGGACAGACAAGCCCCATACTATTGTGGAGGACTGGCTTGGACAGGTAAGCCCCATACTATTGTGGAGGACTGACTAGGACAGGCAAGCCCCATACTATTGTGGAGGACTGGCGAGGACAGACAAGCCCCATACTATTGTGGAGGACTGGCTGGGACAGACAAGCCCCATACTATTGTAGATGACTGGCTAGGACAGGCAAGCCCCATACTATTGTGGAGGACTGGCTAGGACAGGCAAGCCCCATACTATTGTGGAGGACTGGCTAGGACAGGCAAGCCCATACTATTGTGGAGGACTGGCTGGGACAGGCAAGACCCATACTATTGTGGAGGACTGGCTAGGACAGGCAAGCCCCATACTATTGTGGAGGACTGGCTTGGACAGGCAAGCCCCATACTATTGTGGAGGACTGGCTAGGACAGGCAAGCCCCATACTATTGTGGAGGACTGGCTGGGACAGGCAAGCCCCATACTATTGTGGAGGACTGGCTAGGACAGGCAAGCCCCATACTATTGTGGAGGACTGGCTAGGACAGGCAAGCCCCATACTATTGTGGAGGACTGGCTAGGACAGGCAAGCCCCATACTATTGTGGAGGACTGGCTAGGACAGGCAAGCCCCATACTATTGTGGAGGACTGGCTAGGACAGGCAAGCCCCATACTATTGTGGAGGACTGGCTAGGACAGGCAAGCCCCATACTATTGTGGAGGACTTAACTCTTCCCGCTGACGCAGGTATGGCTGGGACAATGTTGGGGGAAAAGGACAAAGAAACTATACAGACTGTCTTCATCAAACAACACTGTTTCATGACACATCAGTGACATGGCAGGAGATGTTTTGAAACAATTACTGCTTCACAAACAAGCCAGTGAATTATATTTATTACAGCTGGATGAGTCAACAGCTCCTGGTATATGTCCGTTACATTTACGGGGGTCAATTAAGGAAGACATCCTCTTCTGCAAACCACTGGAAACCAGGACAACAGGAGAGGATATTTTTAAAGTACTGGACAGCTTTGTGACATCAAAAGGACTTTGGTGGTCAAAATGTGTTGGTATCTGTACTGATGGAACAAGATCCATGACAGGGAGACATAGTGGAGTTGTAACGCGCGTGCAAGCAGTTGCTCCCGACGCCACTTGGGTTCACTGCAGCATCCACCTAGAGGCTCTTGGGTAAACTGCAGCATCCACCTAGAGGCTCTTGGGTAAACTGCAGCATCCACCTAGAGGCTCTTGGGTAAACTGCAGCATCCACCTAGAGGCTCTTGGGTACACTGCAGCATCCACCTAGAGGCTCTTGGGTAAACTGCAGCATCCACCGAGAGGCTCTTGGGTAGACTGCAGCATCCACCTAGAGGCTCTTGGGTAAACTGCAGCATCCACCTAGAGGCTCTTGGGTACACTGCAGCATCCACCTAGAGGCTCTTGGGTACAGTGCAGCATCCACCTAGAGGCACTTGGGTACACTGCAGCATCCACCTAGAGGCTCTTGGGTACACGGCAGCATCCACCTAGAGGCTCTTGGGTAGACTGCAGCATCCACCTAGAGGCTCTTGGGTAAACTGCAGCATCCACCTAGAGGCTCTTGGGTAAACTGCAGCATCCACCTAGAGGCTCTTGGGTACACTGCAGCATACACCTAGAGGCTCTTGGGTAGACTAGAGAATCCACCTAGAGGCTCTTGGGTACACTGCAGCATCCACCTAGAGGCTCTTGGGTACACTGCAGCATCCACCTAGAGGCTATTGGGTACACTGCAGCATCCACCGAGAGGCTCTTGGGTAGACTGCAGCATCCACCGAGAGGCTCTTGGGTAGACTGCAGCATCCACCGAGAGGCTCTTGGGTAAACTGCAGCATCCACCGAGAGGCTCTTGGGTACACTGCAGCATCCACCGAGAGGCTCTTGGGTAGACTGCAGCATCCACCGAGAGGCTCTTGGGTAAACTGCAGCATCCACCGAGAGGCTCTTGGGTAGACTGCAGCATCCACCGAGAGGCTCTTGGGTAAACTGCAGCATCCACCGAGAGGCTCTTGGGTCCACTGCAGCATCCACCGAGAGGCTCTTGGGTACACTGCAGCATCCACCGAGAGGCTCTTGGGTAAACTGCAGCATCCATCGAGAGGCTCTTGGGTACACTGCAGCATCCACCGAGAGGCTCTTAGGTACACTGCAGCATCCAACTAGAGGCTCTTGGGTAAACTGCAGCATCCACCGAGAGGCTCTTGGGTAGACTGCAGCATCCACCTAGAGGCTCTTGGGTAAACTGCAGCATCCACCTAGAGGCTCTTGGGTACACTGCAGCATCCACCTAGAGGCTCTTGGGTACACTGCAGCATCCACCTAGAGGCTCTTGGGTACACTGCAGCATCCACCAAGAGGCTCTTGGGTAAACTGCAGCATCCACCTAGAGGCTCTTGGGTAAACAGCAGCATCCACCTAGAGGCTCTTGGGTACACTGCAGCATCCACCTAGAGGCTCTTGGGTAGACTAGAGCATCCACCTAGAGGCTCTTGGGTACACTGCAGCATCCACCTAGAGGCTCTTGGGTACACTGCAGCATCCACCTAGAGGCTCTTGGGTACACTGCAGCATCCACCGAGAGGCTCTTGGGTAGACTGCAGCATCCACCGAGAGGCTCTTGGGTAGACTGCAGCATCCACCGAGAGGCTCTTGGGTAGACTGCAGCATCCACCGAGAGGCTCTTGGGTCCATTGCAGCATCCACCGAGAGGCTCTTGGGTACACTGCAGCATCCACCTAGAGGATCTTGCTGCCAAGGGAATGCCTGACAGCTTGAAAGACGATTTGGACACCAATGAAAATGGTTAACTTTGTTAAAGCAAGGAACCTGAACTCTCATGTATTTTCTGCACTTCGTAATGATATGGGCAGCGACCATGTAACACTTTTACAACATACAGAAGGTTGCGCTGGTTATTAAGGGGCAAAGTATTGACATGTTGTTTTAAATTGAGAGACGAGTTTAAAGTTTTCTTTACTGACCATAATTTTCACTTGTCTGACCGCTTGATGATGATGAGTTTCTCACACGACTGGCCTATCTGGGTGATGTTTTTTCTCAACTGAATGATCAGAATCTAGGATTACAGGGACTCTCCGCAACTATATTCAATGTGAGATTCAAAATTGAGGCCATGATTAAAGAAGTTGGAGCTCTCCTCTGTCTGCATTAATTAACAAGGACAACACACCTGAGTGAGCTGGGTGCGCAATTACGCAGGTACTTTCCCGAAATGGGTGACACAAACAACTGGATTCGTTATCCCCTTTCATGCCCTGCCTCCAGTCCACTTACCGATATCTAGACAAGAGAGCCTCATTGAAATTGCAACAAGCAGTTCTGTGAAAATTGACTTTAAATCAGAAGCCCCTGCCAGATTTCTGGACAGGGCTGCGCTCAGAGTATCCTGCCTTGGCAAATCGTGCTGTTAAGACACTGATGCCCTTTGCAACCACGTACCTATGTGAGAGTGGATTCTCGGCCCTCACTAGCATGAGAACTAAATACAGGCACAGACTGTGTGTGGAAAATGATTTAAGACTGAGACTCTCTCCAATACAACCCAACATTGCAGAGTTATGTGGTGAGATATTCACGATTTTCGATGGACAAATAAAGTTTTATATGTAAGATGGTTACATAAAAAGCTAAATGATTATTATTATTTGTGCCCTGGTCCTATAAGAGCTCTTTGCCACTTCCCACAAGCCGGGTTGTGACAAAAACTCACACTCATTCTTATGTTTAATAAACGTATCATATAGTGTGTGTATGGCAGGCTTACAATGATGGCAAAAAAACTACATTTGAGAGTGTACAGGACCGTGAAACGCTTGGGAACCACTGGGTTAGGGGAAGGAGAGGGGAAGGGGGGGGGGGACACTAAACAACATGTAATTTGGGGAACCCCCCCAGAGAAACACTAGTAGTGAAAAGCACAGCACTCACACCAGCAATCTGGAATACAATCTACATATTCTGTCTCTACGTTCACAGCTGTCTGACTGCAATAAGCCATTAGGAGATGAGATGAGAGGATACAGGAAGAGAGTATGTGTGCAGGCATGCGTATGTTCTGCCCCCCCCCCTTACACCCCACCCCCCAGTGGCCATGTGGATCAGCCTAATGGTCTGTTCATGGGCTATCAAACAGCCTCCCTCCCTCCCTGCCTGTCTCCTTGCCTGTCTCCCTCCCTGCCTGTCTAAGCCCCTCTATGCCTGTCTCCCGTCCTGTCTCAGCCCCTCCATGCCTCTCTCCCTGCCTGTCTCCCTGCCTGTCTCATCCCCTCCATGCCTCTCTCCCTGCCTGTCTCCCTTCCTGTCTCAGCCCCTCCATGCCTCTCTCCCTGCCTGTCTCCCTGCCTGTCTCAGCCCCTCCATGCCTCTCTCCCTGCCTGTCTCCCTTCCTGTCTCAGCCCCTCCATGCCTCTCCCTTCCTGTCTCAGCCCCTCCCTGCCTGTCTCCCTTCCTGTCTCAGCCCCTCCATGCCTCTCTCCCTGCCTGTCTCAGTCCCTCCCTGCCTGTCTCCCTGCCTGTCTCAGTCCCTCCCTGCCTGTCTCCCTGCCTGTCTCAGTCCCTCCCTGCCTGTCTCCCTTCCTGTCTCAGTCGCTCCCTGCCTGTCTCCCTGCCTGTCTCAGTCCCTCCCTGCCTGTCTTCTTGCCTGTCTCAGTCCCTCCCTGCCTGTCTCCCTGCCTGTCTCAGTCCCTCCCTGCCTGTCTTCTTGCCTGTCTCAGTCCCTCCCTGCCTGTCTCTGCCTGTCTCAGTCCCTCCCTGCCTGTCTCCCTGCCTGTCTCAGTCCCTCCCTGCCTGTCTCCCTGCCTGTCTCAGTCCCTCCCTGCCTGTCTTCTTGCCTGTCTCAGTCCCTCCCTGCCTGTCTCCCTGCCTGTCTCAGTCCCTCCCTGCCTGTCTCCCTGCATGTCTCAGTCCCTCCCTGCCTGTCTTCTTGCCTGTCTCAGTCCCTCCCTGCCTGTCTTCTTGCCTGTCTCAGTCCCTCCCTGCCTGTCTCCCTGCCTGTCTCAGTCCCTCCCTGCCTGTCTCCCTGCCTGTCTCAGTCCCTCCCTGCCTGTCTCCCTGCCTGTCTCAGTCCCTCCCTGCCTGTCTCCCTGCATGTCTCAGTTCCTCCCTGCCTGTCTCAGTCCCTCCCTGCCTGTCTCAGTCCCTCCCTGCCTGTCTCCCTTCCTGTCTCAGTCCCTCCCTGCCTGTCTCCCTGCATGTCTCAGTTCCTCCATGCCTGTATCCCTTCCTGTCTCAGTCCCTCCCTGCCTGTCTTCTTGCCTATCTTCTTGCCTGTCTCAGTCCCTCCATGCCTGTCTCCCTGCCTGTCTCAGTCCCTCCCTGCCTGTCTTCTTGCCTCTCTTCTTGCCTGTCTGAGTCCCTCCATGCCTGTCTCCCTGCCTGTCTCAGTCCCTCCATGCCTGTCTCAGTCCCTCCCTGCCTGTCTCCCTGCCTGTCTCAGTCCCTCCCTGCCTGTCTTCTTGCCTCTCTTCTTGCCTGTCTCAGTTCCTCCCTGCCTGTCTCCCTGCCTGTCTCCCTGCCTGTCTCAGTCCCTCCCTGCCTGTCTCAGTCCCTCCCTGCCTGTCTCCCTGCCTGTCTCAGTCCCTCCCTGCCTGTCTTCTTGCCTCTCTTCTTGCCTGTCTCAGTCCCTCCATGCCTGTCTCCCTGCCTGTCTCAGTCCCTCCCTGCCTGTCTCCCTGCCTGTCTCAGTCCCTCCCTGCCTGTCTCCCTGCCTGTCTCAGTCCCTCCCTGCCTGTCTCCCTGCCTGTCTCAGTCCCTCCCTGCCTGTCTCCCTGCATGTCTCAGTTCCTCCCTGCCTGTCTCAGTCCCTCCCTGCCTGTCTCAGTCCCTCCCTGCCTGTCTCCCTTCCTGTCTCAGTCCCTCCCTGCCTGTCTCCCTGCATGTCTCAGTTCCTCCATGCCTGTATCCCTTCCTGTCTCAGTCCCTCCCTGCCTGTCTTCTTGCCTATCTTCTTGCCTGTCTCAGTCCCTCCATGCCTGTCTCCCTGCCTGTCTCAGTCCCTCCCTGCCTGTCTTCTTGCCTCTCTTCTTGCCTGTCTGAGTCCCTCCATGCCTGTCTCCCTGCCTGTCTCAGTCCCTCCATGCCTGTCTCAGTCCCTCCCTGCCTGTCTCCCTGCCTGTCTCAGTCCCTCCCTGCCTGTCTTCTTGCCTCTCTTCTTGCCTGTCTCAGTCCCTCCATGCCTGTCTCCCTGCCTGTCTCAGTCCCTCCCTGCCTGTCTCCCTGCCTGTCTCAGTTCCTCCCTGCCTGTCTCCCTGCCTGTCTCCCTGCCTGTCTCAGTCCCTCCCTGCCTGTCTCAGTCCCTCCCTGCCTGTCTCCCTGCCTGTCTCAGTTCCTCCCTGCCTGTCTCCCTGCCTGTCTCAGTCCCTCCCTGCCTGTCTCCCTGCCTGTCTCAGTTCCTCACTGCCTGTCTCCCTGCCTGTCTCCCTGCCTGTCTCAGTCCCTCCCTGCCTGTCTCAGTCCCTCCCTGCCTGTCTCCCTGCCTGTCTCAGTCCCTCCCTGCCTGTCTCCCTGCCTGTCTCAGTCCCTCCCTGCCTGTCTCCCTTCCTGTTGCACATCTGGGGCTTTGCCACTTAGCCCCTTATCACTTTCTGTCTCTGTCTCTGTGTGTATGTTGTGTTGTGGTGTGTTGTGTTGTGTTGTGGTGTGTTGTGTTGCGTTGTGTGTTGTCTCTACAGTAAGTACTATGAGAGGGAGGCTCACCATGCTACACTGTGTGGTTCTACCATGCTACACTGTCTCTGCACTGTGTGGTTCTACCATGCTACACTGTCTCTGCACTGTGTGGTTCTACCATGCTACACTGTCTCTGCACTGTGTGGTTCTACCATGCTACACTGTCTCTTCACTGTGGTTCTATCATGCTACACTGTCTCTTCACTGTGGTTCTACCCTGCGACACTGTGTGGTTCTACCATGCTACACTGTCTCTGCACTGTGTGGTTCTACCATGCTACACTGTCTCTTCACTGTGGTTCTACCATGCTACACTGTCTCTTCACGGTGGTTCTACCCTGCGACACTGTGTGGTTCTACCATGCTACACTGTCTCTACACTGTGTGGTTCTACCATGCTACACTGTCTCTTCACTGTGTGGTTCTACCATGCTACACTGTCTCTTCACTGTGGTTCTACCCTGCGACACTGTGTGGTTCTACCATGCTACACTGTCTCTGCACTGTGGTTCTACCATGCTACACTGTCTCTTCACTGTGGTTCTACCCTGCTACACTGTGTGGTTCTACCATGCTACACTGTCTCTTCACTGTGGTTCTACCCTGCTACATTGTGTGGTTCTACCATGCTACACTGTGTGGTTCTACCATGCGATACTGTCTCTTCACTGTGGTTCTACCCTGCTCACTGTGTGGTTCTACCATGCTACACTGTCTCTTCACTGTGTGGTTCTACCATGCTACACTGTCTATTCACTGTGGTTCTACCATGCTACACTGTCTATTCACTGTGGTTCTACCCTGCTACACTGTCTCTTCACTGTGGTTCTACCATGCTACACTGTCTCTTCACTGTGTGGTTCTACCATGCTACACTGTCTCTTCACTGTGGTTCTACCATACTATACTGTCTCTTCACTGTGGTTCTACCATGCTACAATGTCTCTTCACTGTGGTTCTACCATGCTACAATGTCTATGCACTGTGTGGTTCTACCATACTACACTGTCTCTTCACTGTGTGGTTCTACCATGCTACACTGTCTATTCACTGTGGTTCTACCATGCTACACTGTCTATTCACTGTGGTTCTACCCTGCTACACTGTCTCTTCACTGTGGTTCTACCATGCTACACTGTCTCTTCACTGTGTGGTTCTACCATGCTACACTGTCTCTGCACTGTAGTTCTACCATACTATACTGTCTCTTCACTGTGGTTCTACCATGCTACAATGTCTCTTCAATGTGGTTCTACCATGCTACAATGTCTATGCACTGTGTGGTTCTAACATGCTACACTGTTTCTGCACTGTGTGGTTCTACCATGCTACACTGTCTCTGCACTGTGTGGTTCTACCATGCTACACTGTCTCTTCACTGTGGTTCTACCATGCTACACTGTCTCTGCACTGTGTGGTTCTACCATGCTACACTGTCTCTTCACTGTGTGGTTCTACGATGCTACACTGTCTCTTCACTGTGGTTCTACCCTGCTACACTGTGTGGTTCTACCACGCTACACTGTTTCTGCACTGTGTGGTTCTACCATGCTACACTGTCTCTTCACTGTGTGGTTCTACCATGCTACACTGTCTCTTCACTGTGGTTCTACCCTGCTACACTGTGTGGTTCTACCACGCTACACTGTTTCTGCACTGTGTGGTTCTACCATGCTACACTGTCTCTTCACTGTGTGGTTCTACCATGCTACACTGTCTCTTCACTGTGTGGTTCTACCATGCTACACTGTTTCTTCACTGTGGTTCTACCCTGCTACACTGTGTGGTTCTACCACGCTACACTGTTTCTGCACTGTGTGGTTCTACCATGCTACACTGTCTCTTCACTGTGGTTCTACCAAGCTACACTGTTTCTGCACTGTGTGGTTCTACCATGCTACACTGTCTCTTCACTGTGGTTCTACCATTCTACACTGTCTCTTCACTGTGTGGTTCTACCATGCTACACTGTCTCTTCACTGTGGTTCTACCCTGCTACACTGTGTGGTTCTACCACGCTACACTGTTTCTGCACTGTGTGGTTCTACCATGCTACACTGTCTCTTCACTGTGGTTCTACCATGCTACACTGTCTCTTCACTGTGTGGTTCTACCATGCTACACTGTTTCTTCACTGTGGTTCTACCATGCTACACTGTCTCTTCACTGTGGTTCTACCATGCTACACTGTCTCTGCACTTTGGTTCTACCATGCTACACTGTCTCTGCACTGTGTGGTTCTACCATGCTACACTGTCTCTGCACTGTGTGGTTCTACCATGCTACACTGTCTCTTCACTGTGGTTCTACCATGCTACACTGTCTCTTCACTGTGGTTCTACCCTGCGACACTGTGTGGTTCTACCATGCTACACTGTCTCTGCACTGTGTGGTTCTACCATGCTACACTGTCTCTTCACTGTGGTTCTACCATGCTACACTGTCTCTTCATGGTGGTTCTACCCTGCGACACTGTGTGGTTCTACCATGCTACACTGTCTCTGCACTGTGTGGTTCTACCATGCTACACTGTCTCTTCACTGTGGTTCTACCCTGCGACACTGTGTGGTTCTACCATGCTACACTGTCTCTGCACTGTGGTTCTACCATGCTACACTGTCTCTTCACTGTGGTTCTACCCTGCTACACTGTGTGGTTCTACCATGCTACACTGTCTCTTCACTGTCGTTCTACCCTGCTACATTGTGTGGTTCTACCATGCTACACTGTGTGGTTCTACCATGCGATACTGTCTCTTCACTGTGGTTCTACCCTGCTCACTGTGTGGTTCTACCATGCTACACTGTCTCTTCACTGTGGTTCTACCCTGCTACATTGTGTGGTTCTACCATGCTACACTGTGTGGTTCTACCATGCTACACTGTCTATTCACTGTGGTCCTACCATGCTACACTGTCTCTTCACTGTGTGGTTCTACCATGCTACACTGTCTCTTCACTGTGGTTCTACCATACTATACTGTCTCTTCACTGTGGTTCTACCATGCTACAATGTCTTTTCACTGTGGTTCTACCATGCTACAATGTCTATGCACTGTGTGGTTCTAACATGCTACACTGTTTCTGCACTGTGTGGTTCTACCATGCTACACTGTCTCTGCACTGTGTGGTTCTACCATGCTACACTGTCTCTTCACTGTGGTTCTACCCTGCTACACTGTGTGGTTCTACTACGCTACACTGTTTCTGCACTGTGTGGTTCTACCCTGCTACACTGTCTCTTCACTGTGTGGTTCTACCATGCTACACTGTCTCTTCACTGTGTGGTTCTACCATGCTACACTGTTTCTTCACTGTGGTTCTACCATGCTACACTGTCTCTTCACTGTGGTTCTACCATGCTACACTGTTTCTGCACTGTGTGGTTCTACCATGCTACACTGTTTCTGCACTGTGTGGTTCTACCATGCTCCACTGTCTCTTCACTGTGTGGTTCTACCACGCTACACTGTTTCTGCACTATGTGGTTCTACCATGCTACACTGTCTCTGCACTGTGGTTCTACCATGCTACACTGTCTCTGAACTGTAGTTCTACCCTGCTACACTGTCTCTTCACTGTGTGGTTCTACCCTGCTACACTGTCTCTTCACTACGTGGTTCTACCCTGCTACACTGTCTCTTCACTGTGGTTCTACCCTGCTACACTGTCTCTTCACTGTGGTTCTACCATGCTACACTGTCTCTTCACTGTGTGGTTCTACCATGCTACACTGTCTCTTCACTGTGGTTCTACCCTGCTACACTGTGTGGTTCTACCACGCTACACTGTTTCTGCACTGTGTGGTTCTACCATGCTACACTGTCTCTTCACTGTGGTTCTACCATGCTACACTGTCTCTTCACTGTGTGGTTCTACCATGCTACACTGTTTCTTCACTGTGGTTCTACCATGCTACACTGTCTCTTCACTGTGGTTCTACCATGCTACACTGTCTCTGCACTTTGGTTCTACCATGCTACACTGTCTCTGCACTGTGTGGTTCTACCATGCTACACTGTCTCTGCACTGTGTGGTTCTACCATGCTACACTGTCTCTTCACTGTGGTTCTACCATGCTACACTGTCTCTTCACTGTGGTTCTACCCTGCGACACTGTGTGGTTCTACCATGCTACACTGTCTCTGCACTGTGTGGTTCTACCATGCTACACTGTCTCTTCACTGTGTGGTTCTACCATGCTACACTGTCTCTTCACTGTGGTTCTACCCTGCGACACTGTGTGGTTCTACCATGCTACACTGTCTCTGCACTGTGGTTCTACCATGCTACACTGTCTCTTCACTGTGGTTCTACCCTGCTACACTGTGTGGTTCTACCATGCTACACTGTCTCTTCACTGTGGTTCTACCCTGCTACATTGTGTGGTTCTACCATGCTACACTGTGTGGTTCTACCATGCGATACTGTCTCTTCACTGTGGTTCTACCCAGCTCACTGTGTGGTTCTACCATGCTACACTGTCTCTTCACTGTGGTTCTACCCTGCTACATTGTGTGGTTCTACCATGCTACACTGTGTGGTTCTACCATGCTACACTGTCTATTCACTGTGGTCCTACCATGCTACACTGTCTCTTCACTGTGTGGTTCTACCATGCTACACTGTCTCTTCACTGTGGTTCTACCATACTATACTGTCTCTTCACTGTGGTTCTACCATGCTACAATGTCTCTTCACTGTGGTTCTACCATGCTACAATGTCTATGCACTGTGTGGTTCTAACATGCTACACTGTTTCTGCACTGTGTGGTTCTACCATGCTACACTGTCTCTGCACTGTGTGGTTCTACCATGCTACACTGTCTCTTCACTGTGGTTCTACCCTGCTACACTGTGTGGTTCTACTACGCTACACTGTTTCTGCACTGTGTGGTTCTACCCTGCTACACTGTCTCTTCACTGTGTGGTTCTACCATGCTACACTGTCTCTTCACTGTGTGGTTCTACCATGCTACACTGTTTCTTCACTGTGGTTCTACCATGCTACACTGTCTCTTCACTGTGGTTCTACCATGCTACACTGTTTCTGCACTGTGTGGTTCTACCATGCTACACTGTTTCTGCACTGTGTGGTTCTACCATGCTCCACTGTCTCTTCACTGTGTGGTTCTACCACGCTACACTGTTTCTGCACTATGTGGTTCTACCATGCTACACTGTCTCTGCACTGTGGTTCTACCATGCTACACTGTCTCTGCACTGTAGTTCTACCCTGCTACACTGTCTCTTCACTGTGTGGTTCTACCCTGCTACACTGTCTCTTCACTGTGTGGTTCTACCCTGCTACACTGTCTCTTCACTGTGGTTCTACCCTGCTACACTGTCTCTTCACTGTGGTTCTACCATGCTACACTGTCTATTCACTGTGTGGTTCTACCCTGCTACACTGTGTGGTTCTACCATGCTACACTGTCTCTTCACTGTGTGGTTCTACCCTGCTACACTGTCTCTTCACTGTGGTTCTACCATGCTACACTGTCTCTTCACTGTGTGGTTCTACCCTGCTACACTGTCTCTTCACTGTGGTTCTACCCTGCTACACTGTCTCTTCACTGTGGTTCTACCCTGCTACACTGTCTCTTCACTGTGTGGTTCTACCATGCTACACTGTCTCTTCACTGTGTGGTTCTACCATGCTACACTGTCTATTCACTATGTGGTTCTACCCTGCTACACTGTGTGGTTCTACCATGCTTCACTGTCTCTTCACTGTGTGGTTCTACCAGGCTACACTGTCTCTTCACTGTGTGGTTCTACCATGCTACACTGTGTGATTCTACCATGCTACACTGTCAGTGAAGGTGTGGAAACAAGGAAGGAAAATGAGAACCCTGGATGTATTAACTACATAATGTCTATACATCAATATTACATCACTGCTTTCACATATTTCTCCTGTAGATTGGAGGTAGTGCTATGAGGTCAGGTGTAAGGGGTAAAAGTTCAAAGGTCAATCAGTACCTGATGACCTCTGCCTGCTGTGTGAGCTGCTCCTGGACCTTCCGGCACACCTCTCCGGCCGTGGCGTTGACCTTGCCGATCTTGGTGAAAAGGGCGCCGATCTTGTCGCTACGCAGGAAGCCCGCCGCTCGCCGTTTCAACAGGTGGCTCAGACACGCCTCGATGGTGCCTGGAGGAGAGAAGGAGAGAGCATTGTAGAAGACCGCAAACAAAGAAAAACCTTCTACAGAATTAGTGATCATAGCCTGACAAGTGAAACCAGATGCCATCAACAACAAACAATTGCCAGAGAGGACAGACTGTCATCACTATGTGTCAGGAAGCCAGAGAGGACAGACTCTGTCATTACTGTGGGACAGGAGACATGGAAAGTGTAAAACACTATACAGAAATATATAGAGAGAGGGAGCAAGACAGAGAGGGAGGAGAGTTATAGAAAGAGACAGAGAGCGAATGCTATTTGGCCATAAACAGAGAGTACACAGAGGCAGAATACATGTCCACTGTGACTGACCCAAAATTAAGGAAAGCTTTGACTATGTACAGACTCAGTGAGCATAGCCTTGCTATTGAGAAAGGCCGCCGTAGGCAGACCTGGCTCTCAAGAGAAGACAGGATATGTGCTCACTGCCCACAAAATTAGGTGGAAACTGACCTGCACTTGCTAACCTCCTGCCCAATGTATGTCCATATTAGAGACACATATTTCCCTCAGATTACACAGACCCACAATTTTTTTTTTTTAAACAAATACTATTTTGATAAACTCCCATATCTACTGGGTGAAATACCACAGTGTGCCATCACAGCAGCAAGATGTGTGACCTGTTGCCGCGAGAAAAGGGCAACCAGTGAACGACAAGCACCGTTGTAAATACTACCCATATTTATGTTTATTTATTTTCTCTTTGTACTTTAACTATTTTTACATCATTACAACACTGTACATTTACATATGACATTTTAATTGTCTTTATTATTTTGGAACTTCTGTGAGTCTAATGTTTACTGTTCATTTTTATTGTTTATTTCACTAAGAGTTTATTATCTATTTCACTTGCTTTGGCAATGTAAACATATGTTTCCCATGCCAATTAAGTCCTTAAATTGAAATTTAATTGAGACAGAGAGAGAGTGAGTGAGAGAGAGACAGAGAGACGGAGAGAGAGAGACAGAGAGAGAGAGACAGAGAGAGAGAGACAGAGAGAGAGAGACAGAGAAAGAGGGACATAAAGAGAGAGAGAGACAGAGACAAAGAGAGACAGAGACAGAGAAACAGAGAGAAACGAAGACAAAGAGAGACAGAGAGAGAAACAAAGAGAGACAGAGACAGAGACAAAGAGACAGGGAGAGAAACAAAGAGAGACACAGAGAGAGAGAAAGAAAGCTCATTAAGTCAGAGAGTGGAACCAAGGTAGAAGAGAAACACAATTTCCTTCAGAGTCACTGTGTGTGTGTGTGTGTGTGTGTGTGTGTGTGTGTGTGTGTGTGTGTGTGTGTGTGTGTGTGTGTGTGTGTGTGTGTGTGTGTGTGTGTGTGTGTGTGTGTGTGTGTGTGTGTGTGTGTGTGTGCACATCTGCCCATGGTGTGTGTGTGGAGCAGATGAATCATCTAAGTGGTAGCTAAGTGCTTTCCAATGAGAGCACAGCATGGACGAGGCCAGATATCTTTCCTAAAGTTCCCTGAACCGAGTCCGATGGGCCCAGACATTATGCATCAATAACTAGAGTACAGGTAGGGCCTGTTTCTTCATCAATAACTAGGGTACAGGTAGGGCCTGTTTCTTCATCAATAACCAGGGTACAGGTAGGGCCTGTTTCTTCATCAATAACTAGAGTACAGGTAGGGCCTGTTTCTTCATTAATAACTAGGGTACAGGTAGGGCCTGTTTCTTCATCAATAGCCAGGGTACAGGTAGGGCCTGTTTCTTCATCAATAACCAGGGTACAGGTAGGGCCTGTTTCTTCATCAACAACTAGGGTACAGGTAGGGCATGTTTCTTCATCAATAACTAGGGTACAGGTAGGGCCTGTATCCCCATCAATAACTAGGGTACAGGTAGGGCCTGTTTCTTCATCAATAACTAGAGTACAGGTAGGGCCTGTTTCTTCATCAATAACTAGGGTACAGGTAGGGCCTGTTTCTTCATCAATAACCAGGGTACAGGTAGGGCCTGTTTCTTCATCAACAACTAGGGTACAGGTAGGGCCTGTTTCTTCATCAATAACTAGGGTACAAGTAGGGCCTGTTTCCCCATCAATAACCAGGGTACAGGTAGGGCCTGTTTCTTCATCAATAACTAGTGTACAGGTAGGGCCTGTTTCTTCATCAATAGCCAGGGTACAGGTAGGGCCTGTTTCTTCATCAATAACTAGAGTACAGGTAGGGCCTGTTTCTTCATCAATAACTAGGGTACAGGTAGGGCCTGTTTCTTCATCAATAACTAGGGTACGGGTAGGGCCTGTTTCTTCCTCAATAACTAGGTTACAGGTAGGGCCTGTTTCTTCATCAATAGCCAGGGTACAGGTAGGGCCTGTTTCTTCATCAATAACTAGGGTACAGGTAGGGCCTGTTTCTTCATCAATAGCCAGGGTACAGGTAGGGCCTGTTTCTTCATCAATAACTAGGGTACAGGTAGGGCCTGTTTCTTCATCAATAACTAGGGTACAGGTAGGGCCTGTTTCTTCATCAATAACTAGTGTACAGGTAGGGCCTGTTTCTTCATCAATAGCCAGGGTACAGGTAGGGCCTGTTTCTTCATCAATAACTAGAGTACAGGTAGGGCCTGTTTCTTCATCAATAACTAGGGTACAGGTAGGGCCTGTTTCTTCATCAATAACTAGGGTACGGGTAGGGCCTGTTTCTTCATCAATAACTAGGTTACAGGTAGGGCCTGTTTCTTCATCAATAGCCAGGGTACAGGTAGGGCCTGTTTCTTCATCAATAACTAGGGTACAGGTAGGGCCTGTTTCTTCATCAATAGCCAGGGTACGGGTAGGGCCTGTTTCTTCATCAATAACTAGGTTACAGGTAGGGCCTGTTTCTTCATCAATAGCCAGGGTACAGGTAGGGCCTGTTTCTTCATCAATAACTAGTGTACAGGTAGGGCCTGTTTCTTCATCAATAGCCAGGGTACAGGTAGGGCCTGTTTCTTCATCAATAACTAGAGTACAGGTAGGGCCTGTTTCTTCATCAATAACTAGGGTACAGGTAGGGCCTGTTTCTTCATCAATAACTAGGGTACGGGTAGGGCCTGTTTCTTCATCAATAACTAGGTTACAGGTAGGGCCTGTTTCTTCATCAATAGCCAGGGTACAGGTAGGGCCTGTTTCTTCATCAATAACTAGGGTACAGGTAGGGCCTGTTTCTTCATCAATAACTAGGGTACAGGTAGGGCCTGTTTCTTCATCAATAACTAGGGTACAGGTAGGGCCTGTTTCCCCATCAATAACCAGGGTACAGGTAGGGCCTGTTTCTTCATCAATAACTAGTGTACAGGTAGGGCCTGTTTCTTCATCAATAGCCAGGGTACAGATAGGGCCTGTTTCTTCATCAATAACTAGGGTACAGGTAGGGCCTGTTTCTTCATCAATAACTAGGGTACAGGTAGGGCCTGTTTCTTCATCAATAACTAGGGTACGGGTAGGGCCTGTTTCTTCATCAATAACTAGGTTACAGGTAGGGCTCTGGTATGTCTAAATTGGTCCTGTGTGGCTCAGTCGGTAGAGCATGGCGCTTGCAACGCCAAGCGTCGTGGGTTCCGATTCCCGCTGGGACCACCCATATG